>NW_004797625.1:409694-442082 GCF_000002075.1 Aplysia californica | reverse complement strand
ACACGCACGCGCACAGGCACACGCACACGCACACACGCTTGAGATTCAAGAAAAAACAACAACAAACAAACCTCAGGAAACAAAACACGATCGATAAATTCCTGCATGTATGTGGTTGAATGGTGCATCTGATGTGATATGTGTACCTTTTTGATAGCATTACTTTCTTTTCATATTGAATTTTTATGAGAGTAATGTATGATTTGTTTATTGTACGTATACCTACATATGTTTTTACGATCCTGTACAGCCAAGAAAAATTTCCCTCTGGGATAATGAAGTATTATCGTATCGTATCTTATCTTATCTTTTATCCTATAATATCTTATGTTTCCTCCCACAGGGTGTGACCTCTGACCCATTTCTCAATGGCTCCAGCACGGGTTGGCCGTTGGTCAACACGAGCGATGGGGTCTTCGAGAATGTGACGGGCCCAGGCGAGGCGGAGACCACTACTATGGACTACCACGAGAAGGACATGCAGGACTTTATCATCGGGCTCTCCCTCGCGGTCAGCTCTTCCATCTTCATCGGCTCCAGCTTCATCTTCAAGAAGTTGGGCCTGCTCAGATACGCCAAGAAGGTCTCAGTGCGGGCTGGTGAGGAACATTGATGTTGTTATTGTCAGTGGAAAGGTTTCATGCCACTTTCAACGGTAGTGTTGGTGTTTGGCGCGGGTGCTGTGGTGTGATGTGCTTCTTCTTTCCTATCAAACGTCTTACTTACTTACTTGTCTTACTTGTCCGCTGTGTTGGGGTCACTGTAGTCGGAATACGTCCATCTATGCTCCCCCCCCCCCCTTCATGATCCATCCAAGAGTCTGTCTGCTTATAGTCTCCATCATAATCTGGTTGGAGATCCGTCGGACTGGTCCGCACTATCATCATTATCTCCCCTCCTTTTTTGTTTTTGTTACTCTCTTGTAACACCTCTAATCTTCGGCACTTATATGACCTTATATAAAGTGCCGTAAAACACTTACTAAAACATCAACAGTAGTGAAAGGTTAAACGACATACGTTTAATGCCCCTATCAACACTATTAGGTTATATAAGAGACAGGACCTCTGAGTTTAACGTCCATCTTCAAAAGGACCGAGCCAAATAATAGGAAATAAGTATGAAATGTCTTTTGTAAAGACACAACTTCGGACCGAGTTGAAGCTGGATCCCCCGAAACCGCAATCTCACATTTACGGGTGTCGTAGCCCAACCTCTTGGCTACCGACGCTACCTCAACAGTGGTGTCGAAAGATGGAAATTGTAAGCCCTGTGCTATAGGTTTATTACCCAGGGCCTGGAGGAGGTGGTCGGGGACAGGCAAGCATGATGTTGACTGTTCTACATGTAATGGTGTTATGTACATGCTGGTATAGGGAGAGAATGAGTAAGTAAGATAAGTTTAACACCCTTTTTAACACAAGGTTTCCTTCTACACTGGTGAGAGAAACGAGAAAAAAAAGAAGGTAAATAAATTTGACCCTCTCCCCCATTTCAAGCTACTTGACCAAGTGCGCAACATCTGGGATTGCCATGGGTGTAACAGTGGAGTAGCAATTATGTCTTACAAGAACTGAAAACAGAATGCGATGACTGTCGTGGTGTGGGAAGACACGAAGAGCAAAATATTACTTTTTCTGAAATGGTTGCAAGGACAAGCAGGCTATCCCAGATTTCGGGGGGTTCCAGAAATCTTGACCTACACCAAAAGTGGGCCTTACAACCCTACCTATAGGAGAAATTTGGTTTCATTGGTGTGTATATTTTTGGTTGTAGAGAAAACTCTCCGTGTCTTTTAAAGAAACTGAACAAGGGGCAAAAACTTTCCCTTCGATTTTCTCAAAACAGCATTTTTCAGGATAGCCCCCTTGTGCTTAAAAGCGACCAAATGACTACTTTATGTCGCTTCTTTTTCGGACAACTGATGTTTTGATACTGTATCATTTGGGCCCATTATCTTCTCTGATGAAAGTTGTCAGTGGAGAGGGGAAATCTGGGCTTATAAGCTGTGGTGGGGATAATTATAATTTTGTTTTACTGCTATTTTTGCTTTTTGCTTTGAGGCTGAATGAAGATGCGATGTTCAACTTGGCTAATTGTTTTCGCAACTAGGTTTTTGTAGGATTAAAGCAGTTAGGGGAGAATGTGTTTATGCATACCTCTGTTGCAAGTTGAGAACCATTAATTGCCAGAAGAATGTTTAAGAGAAAATTCAAATGCGTACAGAATTTCGAACGTTATAATTTTAAAAGAATGAATTTACATAATATATAACTATAAATGAACTGGTGGCCAATTTCGACTTGTGTTGTTCTTCCCAGTATTAACCTTGGCCTTCCTGTAGACAATATAGGTTGCTGCTTCTGCAATTTGGCAAGCGGTTTTGTATTAAAAAATTATCTCCTTCAGCTGAATGTGGATAATTTTTGTGGGTCTTACTATGTGAACATATTGTGTATTTTTTCTCTTCCCAGGTGCTGGTGGCTTTGGCTATCTGAGAGAATGGCTTTGGTGGGCTGGCATGATACTTAGTAAGTCAGACCTGCAGTCATAACAACGAATTGGCAACACTCGAATCCCACCGACCCTAGGGCAATGTTTAGACACTGTGTCACAAAACAATTTTTTTTAAGACCCACTATGTAAAGCCTTTTGGTATAAAAGTAAACATGTTCTTGAATTATGTGATTGTTGAAAGTCTCCCTTTTTTAAAAGCTATTTCCTTCAAATCTTCAAGTGGTCTATACTTATCTACGATGGCTGTAACATCGGAAATTATTATTATCATTAATTCAAAAGTAAATAAAAGGGGTAAGATCTTTTTTCTAGTCCCATAGTGTTTGCTCTAGAGACATTAATTACTACAGTAACAAGTATAAGAGATCTTATATTTATTTAATGTCAGAAAAATATTACTAAAGATTAAATTCCCCATTCCCCTTTTCTTCCATGTCTTTGAAGAAAGGAAAACACGAGTAATTTAATCAATATTAATAGTGTGTTGCTAACATGTCTTTCTTATCGGACAATCTGATGTGTGTTTTTCCCCCTCAGTGACTGTTGGCGAGTTTGTCAACTTCGCCGCTTACGCCTTTGCCCCAGCTACATTGGTCACTCCCTTAGGGGCTCTCAGTGTCATTGTCAGGTGAGGGTTTTCTATATACTATGATGGAATTTTTCTTTGACTTTGAGCTTTGATAAACACAGAACCACCACCCTACCCCTTCACAGCTATGGTTAACTTGGAACTACCACCCTACCCTCTCTCTCACAGCTATGGTAAACATTGACCCACCACCACCCTACCCCCTCACAGCTATTGTAAATTTAGAACCACCCCACCCCCTCACAGCTAATAAAATTTAAAACCACCGCCCTACCCCCTCACAGCTATGGTAAACATTGACCCACCACCACCCTACCCCCTCACAGCTATGGTAAACATTGACCCACCACCACCCTACCTCCTCACAGCTATTGTAAATTTAGAACCACCACCCTACCCCCTCACAGCTATGGTAAACATGGAACCACCCACCACCCTACCCCCTCACAGCTATGGTAAACACGGAACCACCACCCTACCCTCTCTCTCACAGCTATGGTAGACCACCACCCTACCCCCTCACAGCTATGGTAAACATGGTAAACCACCAACCTACCCCCTCACAGCTATGGTAAACATGGAACCACCACCCTACCCTTTCTGTCATGGCTATGGTAAATTTAGAACTACCACCATCCATCCCCACACCTGCCTCGCACCACTTTGTTGTCTGTCTGTCTCATTTGAACTATCATACATATATCTCCATCCTGCTCATAGTTGGTGGCCACTCTAAAACTCTTTGTTTGTCTTCTCCTTTTATTACTGTTCAATGTTTCTTTCTTTTTTTCCTTATAAGTTTCAAGCCCCAATGCTAGTTATCATTCTGATTCACGATAAACTGCAACACTCAACATTAACACTTTCATTTTTTTCTTTCTTTTAAAAAATAAAATGTATCATAAAATGGCACTGGAAAGATAGTTAAAACATTTTGCATCTAAAATGATGTTGTGTCATTTTTTCCTTCATAAGAAGCTACCAGACTTGAATTCATGTGGTTGCGGGTTTGTAGGTTTGAGGCTCAGTTCAGCCCAATGTTGTGGGTGGTTGGCGGGAGCTCTGGTGTGGTTTGCTTCTTCTTTCCTATCGAACGTCTATGGTCCTTATCTCCCCTTCTTCTTTTTTTATGTTTGTTACTCTCTTGTAACACCTCTAATCTTCTGGCGCTCATTTGACCTTATGCAGTTGCAAGCATCGTAAAACCTCTACTAAAACTAAAAACTATCCGCCCCATGTTGCGTTGTTGGGAAAGGCACTTAACTCCAATTTTCCCCCTGATGTAAATGGGTACATGGCTATAAACAGCAAAAGGTCTTGTCTGTATTTTATGTAAGTGTGTTTAAGCATTTGTAAAATGGAAGCTTGCACTGTATGTTTTCCCAGAAATTGTGATTGATTCAGAATGCTGTCAAGTCTACTGGGGTGATGATATAGATTTTAAAGTGCATAGAGCTTGCTTTTACGCTGGGAATATGCGTTTATGATATTGATTGGTCATTTTAAAGTGCATAGAGCTTGCTTTTCCGCTGGGAATATGCGCTTATGATATTGATTGGTCATTTTTGTGTATAATAGAAGAATGATTTATTCTAATCCTAAAATGTCACTGTATCCATTTTACAGTGGAAAAGATGTCACATCAGATTATATATGAAATTGAATTTGCTTGTGAATAATGTATGAGCCAAAGGTGTTGAAGTCTTTTTAAAAATTCCATTCAATTCTATTGCTCTAGCTACCTTGTGGAGGTATTGGGCATGAAACTTGTTAAAAAGAAGTTGTTAGTTTGATTCCTGGCTCTGTCAGCAGACAGGATGTTGCATCCTTGGGAAGGATACTCTACATTATTTTTCTAAGTTCATTCAGCTGTAACTGTGTACAGGATGCTCACTGTACTCTGGCTACAAGCAATGACATGTTGCGTTATACTGTCAGTATTGATGTTTTTTTGTGTATCATGGGGCGCTTATACCTCTGAAATTGTTCATGATATCAATTCTATTTCTCTGGATTTTTTAAGCATTAACCTTGCAATAGAATAGAAAAATGATTATGTTTTCATTGGATGAGGAATTGCATCGTTAGGAAAGGTAAAAGGAAGTCAAAATTTCCCCCATGGAATAAATAATAACTATTAATGTAGAATTTTTTAATTTTCTTTTTTTCCAGTGCTGTGTTGTCGGCCAGGGTTCTGAAAGAGAAGTTAAACATTCTGGGCAAGGTTGGCTGCCTGCTGTGTGTGCTGGGCTCCACCATCATGGTGATACACTCGCCGAAGGAGCAGGAGATTCATGACGTGGAGGAACTCTTGGACAAGATGAAGGAACCAGGTAGGGATTTTGTGTATTTTTTGTCGAGGGCACGTTTAAACGAAAGGGTTGCAGTGGCTAAGGGTAGTTGCATGAAAATGAGTTAAAATCCTGAAAGATAGAACTACCTCAATATCTACAGAAATGAGGGTTTTAAAAGGTTTACCTTTACGCTTCTCTCCATCCATCTTCCTTTATTTTTATTCTTTGAAAGGGCTTTTTTGTGTCTTGTAAAGTGTTTCTCTCTCCCTCTCTCTGTCTCTTTCTATCTCTCTTACTCTTTCTCTCCCAAAGGCAAAAACAAATGCATAACTCACGGAATGTTTACTTTATGGCTTGGCCATCCCCAGGTTTCATTGTGTACGCCTGCAGCATGGTGGTCATCACCATCGTCACCATCATCTACTTTGTGCCGCGCTACGGCCAGAAGAACGTCCTGGTCTACGTCACAGTGTGTGCCACATTGGGAGCTTTCACTGTCATGGGCTCCAAAGGACTCGGCACGGCCATCAAAGCCACAGTGCGGGGTCACAACGAGTTCAAGAACTGGCTCACCTATGTGCTGCTTGCAGTTGTCATCATTTGCATTCTCTTACAATTGAACTACCTCAATAAAGCTCTGGATACATTTAATACGGCGGTAGTGACACCGATATATTATGTGTTTTTCACCTCATGTGTCATTCTGGGATCGGCAATATTGTTTAAAGAATTCTTCAACATGGATGTCATGGATATCATCGGAGATGCTTGTGGATTTTTAACTATTGTGGCTGGTATTTTCCTCTTAAATGCCTTCAAAGACATGAAAATCTCTTGGAGGAATCTCCCTAAAGCCAGCAAAGATGCAGACACAGCATCAGTAGCTGGCGACGACACTGATGTACCCAACGGCAACCTTGGGCTGAATGGAGTGGCAAATAGTAATTATGTGGTGGACTGTCGGGATATCGAAGCACACATTTCTCGCAATATGTCAACGGAATGCATTACCCGGACAATGTCTGAAGGGTCGGACTGTAATGAAAATGGCTATGTGAGTGATCGTTACCATGGGAGTAGCCCGGTGCAGGAGATGTGAGCTTGCGTGATACAAAGCTGCATCGTTTATATATATTATAGGGGCTGCTGTGATGATGTGAGGGCTGGTGCAGTGGCTGGTGTGCCATTGCTCTCCATTTCCCTTCCTGTTTCTCCTGTCCGATCTGACAGAGAGGAAGATGAAATCATCTCAGCATGGCACCTGTAGCGACAGAGATTTGGTTCCGTTATCTACATCTTCTCTTCTTTGTCACAATGTTGGCTGAACACATTCTCAGTCCACAGGATTGATTAACTGTGTCATCAGTTTTTCTGGCCTCTGTGTGCTGCCTTGGGCAATAACTCTCTCCTCACCAAAATGAGCAAGAGGGAAACAGCCTTTTCAGGTGGATTGAAAACCGTGCTGTTTTCTGTACATAGAGGTTTGATTGACAAAGGTGTAGCCGTTGCCCTCACTAGCTATCACTCTGAAGAAAGGGTTACTTATAAATGCTGAGACTGTTTTTGTTTTCGTATATTTGCAAATACTGAGTTGTTGTTTTATTAAATCATACTTGCAAAAACAATGTTTGTTGTAGCATGCTTGCTACGCATGTGTTTGTTATTGAATGCTTGATAAAAGAGGCTGTGTTAGTTTTGAGAAACGGTGCTATTGTAATCAGAAGGAGTCGTATACTCCTGTATATCAAAGATCATATTGAAGGTATTATGGTCTAAAAGCGTATCTGGTTTCTTAAAAGTGTTTGAAAGGGCTAAGAAAGTTTCTTATTTAAATTCTGAGAGAAAAGACAAAAATTTGCCAGCCAGTCATCCTAGGTACAGCTTGTAGACAAAGAAAAGTTGACCTATTTCTTCCAGTTACATAGTTAAATCATAACACCTTTAATATTCTAGAAAGGATCACTTGTAGTGTATTTCTACTTTGTATGTCCTATGGTTTTGAGTGAACGTACAACATGAAAGGAATGTAAAGATGTAAAAATTATTTGGTCTGTGGTAAAAAGGAGACAGTCTTATCTACTTACTATTTCTCAACAGGAGCCCCAAAACCGATCTGAGAATAATTTAGCCTTAAGTTTTTATGCAAGTTAAAATGAGAGATGGAAAAGCTCTCACAAGGCAACCATAGGGCTGTGCCACCATGAACACTCGGGTGCTACAACCCTCGTAGAAACTTGTTATTTGTACTTAACAGTTTGGACAGAAGTACTTTATGATGGAAAAGACTCTACTGATTTTTTTATTTTTTTTTGGTACAATTGTTTTTTCTTGGTTGGGGGGGATATGAACTTTTTGCAAGCTTGTTCCTGTTTTACATCAGATCAAATTCACTCTGATTCAAATCAAAATTCTGATGTCTTAAAGAGAAATAATGGCACTGAATGAAATTTCATGATGCCATTTTGTTCTTGTGTAGTCAGTGTTTGGACTGTTCACATTTGTGGAGAGGACTTGCTTCATGAAAGTAAGATATCACACTGTCTAGAACATCATACCAGTCTCCATGTATGGCTGTATGCCCCTGTAAGGATGCTGTGTAGATTCTGACCCCTGAAGTGTCCATGACTGTTTATAGTACCATAAATGGAAGACAGATTTTGTACATGTGAATTTGTGGATTTGTCTTAATGGGAGAGAGAGAGAGAGAGAGAGAGAGAGAGAGAGAGAGAGAGCATTCATAATGTTACATGTGTGAGAGAGAGAAAGGGCATTGCTCTGGTAGACGGATGTGTACGTTAATGCCATGTGCTGTCGTAGCGAAGTGCACACTCACACAGGAGTCCTTCATGTTGACTTCACCACAAGCTTTCCTTTGGTGTATCTAGCTGTGTGTTGTGCAACGTCTATTGCTCATTACGACCGGAAATGGCAGCAAAGCAATTTTGAAAGCCATGAAAAATACTCCTGTACTACTCAGGTACTATTCTATTGTGTTATATGAAAACAATGAGATACTGACAACATTACTAGAGAAGATAAGAACATTTTTTTCTTCCCTTAATTGTGTAAGCTTTTGTTCCTAAGCAAGCTATTTTGTCCTAAAAAATTAAATAGTTTAAAATTGGAGAGATGGCCCCCTCATACTTGTGAGGGCTATGAACTGATTTAGCTGTACTTTTTTAGGATAATAGTTGGGTTTTTTTTTCCTTAATTAAGAAAGTAGGTTTAAACTGACATTGGGAAATAACCTAAAAAACTGTCAGGCTTTTTTTGTCTTTTTCCATTCAAGACATTCTGATTAGTGGACTGGCAAAGAATGATTGGTCTTAATAGACAAAATTTTTGTTAATTAATTGGAGCGAACTGTTTCAGTTGTACTGTTATGTCAGGTCTCTCGTATTTTTTAAGTTGAAGAAATAGTTGATTTAATTCCAATGCTTGTATAATTTTATAGTAATGTGATGGATGCTTACGAAACACAAGATTACTGCCTTGTCTCTATAGATGGGAGTCTCATCGTTACACTGAGTATATGACCAATTTTGTCCCCGTGCATTTTTTCTTACTGTCAACTCTCAACATTATTTTATTTCCTGAGCCTTAGCTGTTGTTGTTTTTTTTTTCATAGGTCTCTAATGTTTGAATTTTCTGTTTAGTCTCAAGGCCTATGTGCCCATCAAGGTGATATACTGTACCGATGAAGTGCCAGTTCTAGTCTGTAACTGTGCACTGTTTCAGTGCTATTAATATGGAGGCGAACATAGATTTGTTAAATGTGTACTTGCATACACGCATTTGTTGTATGTGTACAAAAGTATAGGTATATATTTCCATGCTACGGTACATGATCTTATATGTTATTATATTTCTTTCTGTATAATATATGAATATACAATGGAGTTCACTTAAACTAAAATCTGTTGGACTGTTGAATTTTCTTCAGTGAAGATAGATTTTCTGTTTAGAGAGGATACTTAAATGAAGGACAAAAAACACTTGGGGATTTATTTTCTTTAAGTTTTGTCACTGTTTTCGGATTAACTTTGTTCGGTTTAAGCAAATTCCGCTATATATATTTTATACACACAGAAGAGGGTAATTACATATTATAATACTTTGAGAATTTTTAATCAAAAGAAATTGTAATCTTACTGTTGTATCTAGTTATTGATTGTCTGGCAAGGATGTCCTGCTGTTCAATGCTACGTTGTGGTAAGTGCAGGTTCTTTTCCGACAGAAAATACTCTCATGTACTCAATACTCTCTGACAGAAAATATTGTCTGTCGGATGGATAAAAAGTTGAGAAACTCTTCTACAATAATAAAAGGATAGACAGAGGAACAGGTGATAGTGGAATGTCTCTTCCAATTTTTTCTCATGAAGTTAGAAAGGATGCTACATTATCTTTGAATTCAGTCTTTGTCATAGCATCGCACCTCCGGAAAGAAAAGTATAAAAAATCATAAGAAGTCAGCTTATAGAAGGAGACCTATTGTATACTGTCTTTGATAACACCTGCTATGCCTCATTTGAATGGGCTACTAAAAAAAATGTCCAGCACAATCAAACTGAAACCAATATGTCACGACAAAAGTATGCTTATTCTCTATCTTACTTTACTTACACTTTTTCCTTCTGCTGATACTGATGGGTGTCATGGGCAGTTAACACTTTGCCGTCACATCTCGCAGATCGGCAAGAATGCTGTATTTCCACTCCGGTCACAAAATGCCAATTGGCGATGACTACCACCCAGTTTCTTTGGATTTCCCCCAAAATGCTTGTGATGGCAAGGGTTTTTAATATATGATCCTTGTGATGGCAAGGGTTTTTAATATATGATCCTTGTGATGGCAAAGTGTTAAACAGTCATCTGTCAGCTGCGTCTTGAAGTTGAAGGGCCCAGAGGAGGGCTAGGTCATGGGCTCTGAGATGGTCCTTTACAGAGTCGTTCCAAAGACATCTTGGTGTCCCTCTGTGTTTTTTGTCCAGTCTGAGTGTCTTGTGTTGGAGGCTCACCATGCTGGTTGGTCTGGGAGCATTCTTGATAGGTAGCCCAACGATTTGTGATGCAACGCGGTGGAATCAGGCACTTGTCAATTTTTGGGCATGTGGAGTTATTGTTTAATCTTAAAGCTTGTTTATTTGTCTATATTTCAATGGAAAAAAAACTACCTTTGTCTTGAGTAGAAACAAGAGATATTTGTGATTGAAGGAAATGGGGTTGCTTGGTTTCAAAAGTAAAAGTAGGGAGAAAATGTCCGCCAAAGTTTGGTGACTTCCAAAGTTTGAGAGTCCTTTGAAACTGTAAATTTACATATTGTGTGCCTTTAATCAACGCTTTTCAGTAACTTCCTTTCAGAAACATGTTTTTAAATGGATATAGATGTGTTGAGTCAAAAAAAGAAAATTCTTTAAAATTTGCCCAAGGTCTACAAAAATACCTGTTTCTTTGATTTCATTGTTTTGATGAGCGCCTGATCTCACCACGATGGCTCACAGTTAACTCACTATTGTTCGACATGGCAGAGTAGTAACGTTGTTCCTAACTTGTCCATGATTACCTCATTCCTGATCTGATCTCTCCTGGTCGTGGTCTACCCAGACATTTATTTTGCAAAGGGGTCAGTTTCCTCTCCTGTGTTTTTGTCAAAGACCAAGTTTGGCACTGGTAGGTTAATGTTAGTATAAATATGGCATTCACGAGTTTTACCCATGTGTGTCCAGTGATAATATGTTGGAGTGAATTGATAATTAACTGACTTCATTTCGACTGCTTAGTGTAAGACTCTGCCATAGGCCATCTTAAAAAGTGACGTATGACAGAATTTTACACTGATCAGTCAATTTGCTTTCCGCAAAAAAAAGAACTATACTTTTTATTGTTCTGTTTTTTGTTAATGATTTTGCTTTTTATTTCACCAAACAACCTTTTATTGCCTTGTCTTTTACACTTTAAAAGTAAAAAAGGTACAGAAACAAGATGGCTTAGATTTTATGGCTCATCAAGAATTCATACATGTCTACTACTACCAGTTCTTGTCCTGCCTCTGCTCATTGAATCTTCCAGTGCAAGCAGGAGAGGCTGAAGTTCACTTTACTAGCCTGCTGTTTTTAATAAAGAGATAGTTGTGAAGATTGCCTGTCAAAAGGTATATTCTACTTTTTCCTGTTATATTGTGCAGACTCTCATCTGTTATGAATTGTCATCGGTTTAGTATAGAAGAAAACCCTCAAGCTGTTAACATCCACAAGTGGAAATGAAGCTTTTTATTGCTCAAAATGTGGTAAAACTCTTCCCTGCCTGAATTGGTTTCAATAGCCACAGCAGAAGTCACATACCATTCTCCGCAGATACGTTGGTCACTGTTAAACGTTGTTGGACAAACTATTATTATTGTTAGAAGAGAGGAAAAGGAAATTCTTTGATAGAGCAAGATATAGGTTTGATTCTAAACCAAGACATCTCTCCTGCATTCATGAGTATGTTTGCTGTTGGAATGAAATATTCCCATACCTGACAAATATTTACCTTAACCTGCAGGCAGGAGAAGCCTTGATCCCCTTAAATTCATTTTATGTCACTTAATGATACACTTGTGACACGTTTAATGAGACTGTTAAGGTTGTAAGCCAGGGACAAAAAAATGATAGGGTTGATTAGTTCTCTTTGATCACCTTTCCTTTTTTCAATAGTCTTGGTTTTTGTTCTTTCCGAAGTTTGTTAGCAACTAGTTTGACCACTGGTCAGACAAACAACACTCTAAACCACTGTTGCCAGCCATAGTTCCTGTTATTTGATGTTATCCAGTTCTTTGCAAACTTCTTGAAATGAAGGTGTGGAAGGTTTAAAGCCCTATTTACTCAGATATTCTCAGTTTATTGATGTTATCATGTGGTACAAATGCCTTTAACCAAAAGGCCAATATAAAGTTTAAAACTTAAATCTTTTCTTTAAATGGGATTAATGTACTCGTACTTATTTAAAACTGTTTATCATTTTCAATTTCTTTGTATGTCAAAGGCAATGTGATTGTCTCTTGTCGCATGATAAATAAGGTTTAGTATCAGTATGAGGGATGAATATTGATAATGTATATATGGGCCTGAATGCATATTTTTGTGGCATTGTTACAGACACATTTCCGCCAGTATCTAAATAATCATTTATGGGTATATTGATAAAGGACTTGTATTTTTTTTCAAAGACTTAAGCATTCATATCACATATCATAATTTTAGTGTGATCTTTCTGTGGTGTATATTAAAATTGTTGAGTCTGCATATAATATATCAGCGTATACTCTCTTAATTTTTGTGGGTGTTTGCATGGGTTTTTTGGGGTTGTTGGTAGCCTGCATATTATGAACCTGTATAATGATTTTAAATTGTGTAACTTCTCAAAGCTCACAAAAAGTAAATACTGAAGAAATAAAGATATAACTTGCGTTGTTCCAAAAAGTAAATACTGAAGAAATAAAGATATAACTTGCGTTGTTCCAAAATGTAAATACAGAAGAAATAAAGATATAACTTGCGTTGTTCCAAAATGTAAATACAGAAGAAATAAAGATATTGACTTCCGTTGTTCCCTGATGCATGTTGATTATATTGCAGCAAGAGATCTGGACATGGTTGAAAAATTACTTCCAAAGAACTGTAGCCTAAAGTTTCCAGCAGCGTCACAGTATGCAGAGTGACTTGGCAATAAATAAATTAGCCTTATAATTTATTTATGTCGTGATTTGCACTCACTTCAGAGGAGTTTCTCTAACGTCTTATAACTTTTATAGAATGCCAGGGTAAATGCTGAGTATTCAATCACTGTCATGTATGTACTTAATTTCCACAATTGGGATCTACTTACTTCTCAAGCCATTAGGCATGTTTTTCAGACCTTTACTGTGTTTTCTGCAAATGAGCTGCCAATTGCAATTGCAGATGTATTTGATGTGCACTGTTTTGGAATACAAACGTCAGAATTCACTCAGATGGTAAACATGGCTATAACTACACTATGTCATTTTTAGTTGAATTGATCAGCCACATATTTGTGTGTGTGTGAGTGTATTAATGTGTGGGCCTATGTGTGTGTGTGTGTGTGTGCGTGCATGTGTGCATATGTGTGTTGTGTGTGTGTGTGTGTGTGTGTGTGTGTGTGTGTGTGTGTGTGTGTGTGTGTGTGTGTGTGTCTGTCTGTTTTAATGCTATCAGATCATGGAGATCTTTATAAAGTAATAAACAACAGTCTTCCAAATTGTTATTGATAAAATTCATGCCTGATACTTCTGAGAAGACAAGTTGACTTCTCTGTGTTATTTGCTTTTGTCTACTTCAATTCCTCCCAATTTTTTCTCCATCTATTTTCAATATATTTGTCTAGTGAGTACTTAAAACTGCACTGTGCACAGAATTTCTTTTCTACTTAGAAGTTGTTATGTCGAGGAAAACTATATACAGTGTATATATATATATATATAATTTTATTTTTGGGAGACTCAAACTTTTTGCTTCAAGAAAGTTTTAGACAAGGTTAGAAGAATTTGACACCATGTTTTTCTTCTTGTTGACTCTGATCTGCTTGTAGCTATTGTTGTAGTGTATATCAGATAAAGTGAACACCTCTGTTGCAAGTGATATAATATGTCAATGTAGGACGTTGGCAGCTTGGTGGGACACAGACCCAGCTATGGAATGAATGCGCTCCTCACCCGACTCACAAAATTGCAAGGCTTGAATTTCCTTTACCTAACATATCGGTGGCAAGCTGTTCAAATATGTTAAGCCCAGATAGCCAAATTTTACAGGAGAAAGAGAAAAAAAACTGTTTCATTCCTTTAACAATTGTGCCCTCATTATGTATTTTTTATTGCTTTTTTCAACATTCAGAATTTGAATTCCGACAAAATATTTCTTGAGTACATGTAACTGTTACCAAAGATTAATAAATTGCTGGGTTTTTTAAAATTCAAATTGTAAGTCTTAGAACATTTTGCCACCTGGTCCTCAGTATACTCCCACAGTCTGCCAGTGATTGAACATCAATGGAAATGGAGCCTCCTTTGGATGGGGGAGGTAAAGGCTAGCAACGCTTAACACTTTTCCCACCACGAGCAGCTCGTTGATGTAGCCTCGCTGGAACGAGAGCCGCAAAATACGGCTCGAGTGGCTCTCTATTTATTCAAATCCAATAATGAAAAGACACAAAATTCTCAGCCGATCCACGATTTCCAAATAATAGAATAGACTTCCTGTGAGCGGATATGAAAGAAAATATAGCACTGAGAGACAATTTTTAGTTGTTTCAGCGCTTGTTTTGTCCCCTTCGATACGTAAAAATGAGGGAAAAAACGCTCCCCCTGACTTCAGTATACGTCTCATATTTTCACTTCTATATAAGGTACTCATACATTACATAACTTTCAGAATTTCTTTGCATTACTTGAGGCATCCTACCTGAGAAATTTGAATGATGCTGTTATTGTACTTTTTTAGATATGACCTTTCAAAGCTGGAAAATTGTTGAGTTCATATGACTCTTCAATATTTCATAATCACCTTTAGAAACCCCAAACTAATATAATTGGAATAAATCTTCAATATTGTACCACCATTTGATAGATTATTCTATAAACTTCAGTTTGATGAGCCATATGATATAGTTTGTGTGTGTTTAGTTGTATGTTTTCACATTTTCCTTTGGTGGGGTAGGGACCTAAAAATAGGTCAGAGAAAAGCCCTGGGCCAGTGGTGGATTTTGGCCTGGTAGGAAAAGAGTTAACACAGGAGGAAGGTTAAGGTAGTGCTCAAGGGATGGTCATGTGATAGTGTGGCTGTGGGAAAAAATTTTGTGGGCTGTGTGTGAGTCAATGATGACGCTGATCATTTATGCATTTCTCTACTTTATAGATTATAGGAGATGAAAATCAGCAGTATGTAGAAGACTTTTTAGAAAAGATTGAAATATGTATAACATCAATGTCAAAAGCTTTTTTCCATTATTCAAGTAGGTACTGCTCAGTTTATAGTACATGTATATGAAGACTTCAATGCGAAAACCAGATAATGTACATTTTAAGAAAGGGGAGAAAATTGAAATTCAAAGTTTGAAAACGTCTATCTCATAGCGTGTATTATGTCTTTTTATTAACTAATATAGCACTGGAGGTCCAAATGTGCCCTCAGACATTCAACTGTGTACTCAAACATGACCTCTACACATTTTCAGGCTACTTGCTACCAGACTGGTTTCCTTTTTCTAACAACGATATATGACATTGTTTAGTGTAGTCTGTCAACTTCTTCTTTTTGTGATTGCCTGTGTCAGATTTCAGATTTTATCATGCTTTGTAGTGATCATTACAAAATTTGCCTGAATACCGAAGGGAACTTTCACAAGTCATTTGGCACTTATCCTGTTCAGATTCATTTGATCAATTTCTGAATCACAAGGTTGTTTTGCATGAAAAGGGCTTTGGCTATGCTCAGAATGGACAAGTTGTGACTTGCTAGGGTAAAGAAGATATAGCAACATCACAAAATATCTTGAACTTTTTCCTCTGCCAATCATCTATGTGTGGTTGCCACTTTTCTGAACAGATATTATTAATATTAATTAAGACAAAAGAGGGAACTGAAAAGATAAATAATAATAACACATCCTTTCTCTATTGTCTGACGGTTTTGTTAGGATCAGAATTATCAAAAGGGAAGAAAAGAAAGAATAAGATTTCAACATGCTCAGATGTTTTACAGCTAGTCTTTGTGCCATATATATATAAATAATTAAATATTATGTATAGATCTAATTTATTTCAGAACTTATTAATCGATATAAATAATATTTTGCACTTAGGCAGTTATCAAAGTGACAACAGCACATTTCAGCAAGAAATTATTGCATCAATAGTCTCTTGTATGGAACACGTACATTGTTTCTAACAACAAGAAGTGATCTAAGTACCCCTCATGTCCTATGCAGATAAATTTTGAAAGACGTCTGAGCCCTGAGGGCATGCTGTTAAGAACCAATACAATAACAATGATCAATAAGCTATGAGACACCAGATTATTTTTATTATTATTATTTTTATTATTATTATTATTATTATTATTTTGACTATTATTTATTGTTATTATTAGTGTTGTTTATTATTATTGTTATAATTATTATTATTATTCGCCCCTTATGATGTTCTCATATTTTAAAAGGAAAATCAGCTTGTTACCTCTTTCGTATTGAGAGATCTGTTCCTGTCTAAGAGGTTGGAAAGATTGTAGAGAGGGGAGGGGGAACCTTGAAAAAACTGCAGACAATTGAGAAATCAAATTGTCCATCTCTGTGTGATACCCAGTACATACAATAAAGTATATCATTTGGGGCAGAAATTACTGTTGTCAGTTGACTTTGAACTTTGATCTGGAAAGGTCGTTATGAAGTAATATGATTAAAACATTTTTATTAACAAGGAGACTATAAAGCTATATATAATAACTATTTTACCCGCAAAATATGTAAATCATTATTATTAATATATTTCTCTAAAATTGGACCTTAAATTTATAGTGAATTAAAGTAAAGTTGTTAATTAATATATTCCAGGCAGATGAAAAGGAAAAAGATGGTTGGCATTTGCTGCATACCAGTGTAGTCCTGTCCTTCAGCCACTTTAAATCTTTTTTATTTTCCAAAAATTTGGGCATTGAGATTTATTTAGTTTTTCCCTATGTACTATTTTAATGATATTGTAAACTGTTTGTTAGATTTTGACGTTAAAAATTAATCATTATTTAGAAAAAGGTGTAAAAACAGAAGGAAGGATTATGAAGCAAGTCAGGTTATTACACGACTTAACCTATAAGGAGGATGGAACTTTTGGTGCCTTTTGATCTAAATAACCCTTTGTTGAGAAAATCAATTGAAATTGCGCTAGAAATTGAATTACAAAAGTAGTTTCGAAAATGAAATGCTATTATTGTTACCATCTTCCTCACAATCATTGTTATTTTTGTTGTTATTGTTATTGCTATTATTATAATTATTATCATTCTAATGATGATGATATCAGTATATTGTATGTTAGAAAGTTGTAAAAAAAAATGTTTGAATTTGTTGAAGGTGAAATGTTTAACTTGTGTGCGGCGGTAGAGTTGTTCTACATTGAATTTGCAGCTTTCAGCAAATTTGGTAGTTAAATGGCATCTCATCATGTCATGATTTCAACTATTATAGAAGTCTCACTGTTTGCAGCACACCTTGTTATTCTCCACAAGACTGCATGATATATTATGAAGTTAATTGATAGTGCTTGTGATGAATTTTGTCTATTAATGATGTCTATGTGAAGGTCTACGGATTGCATCATGTATTTATTGCATCGCAGAATCTTTGTACATGTATTTGAAAAAGGTCAAACAAAAGTAAGGGTTGGAGGGCGCCTCTGGTAGGCTGTTAATTATTTACTTTCCCTCTGTCATTCCTGTCTATCATACTTTTTCCCGCCACTAAACGACCATTTATTGTGCCAATGTGCTTCTCTTTACTCCAGCTCAAAACAAAAGAAAAATCCACAAATTCTAACACTTGTTTGTTTTATGAAGTTATTGAGATTCTTTGTAATTATACTATTTGTGCATGACAGATGAAGACAAATCCTCAAAATTCATAGGTGTTGTTGCAATAAAATATTGCGTTGGTATCTATCAGTGCTTCTTGGATTTGTCATTTGTTTTTCTTCTGTTCATATTGAATGAAGGCAAATAGTCGATGAAGCTTAGATATAGAACCTTTTCTACTTTTTTTCCGGATCGTCTTTTTATCATCCACTTCTGGCAAAGTAAGGCCTTACTCGTTCCTCATCGGTAAAAACTGTATCTCACAATCAATCTTTAGCAATATTGATAGATATTGTATGTCCGTCGAATCCAAAGCAAAAAGCAAGAGAGGGGAGGTGAATAGAACTTGATGAGAGGTTAGATGCTCGCCTCTCATATCAGGCACTATCCATTGATTGATTACTGTCTGTGGTAAATGAGTAGCTCCGTTTTAGTTTTAGCAAGAGTTTGACAGCACCTGCAGCACAATTAGATCATATAAGTACAGAAGGCCACAGATGTTACAAGAGAGGAAGAGAAGCAGCAGTGTAGAGGAGAAGTAAACACTTAAATTCAAACAACATGAACAGAACCTCGTAGGATGTAAAACATATTTATTTTATCCTTGTAAGTAAGCTTCTCCAACAATAAAAGAAGAGTACCAATAAGTATTGTATAGACAGCAGCGAATCAAGGGAAATCAATATAAAAGTCAAAGAATGAAGGACAATGGTGATAAATATACTGTCTTGATCTCAAATCGTGTTAAGGCACTGCAAGATTTATTTTCAAGTTCATTCCAAGTGAAAAATATTGACACCTTGCATACATGACCAAGGGTGGGGTGGGTTGAGGGGCGGTCCATTTGGTCTTGCTCTTAAGCTTTCAGCTTCATTCAGTCACACAACAACAAAATTATACATAATGTATATTAAATATATGCACAAATGGAACAGGAAAACAAGCAAGACAATCAGGGGTTGTTTTTTTTTCAACATAGCAGCAAAATAGACCTTAGGACCCAGGCGGGTTTGCCTAAATATCATTTCATTTCTACATGATAGACACAGTAGTTTTAAAATCAAGTGAGCAGTTAAACATCAGCATCATGAAACCCCCAAGGGGTATAATTCAAAATATCAGTACTAAAATATTTGACTCGTTCATCAGCTGAACATCAACACTTTACTACTGACAAATAACGTAGAACTGGAGCTGATATTTCAGCTTTGCAGATTAAGGAAAATAGAAAATACAGTCAAACTTGTTCAAGACAATCACCTGTACAAACAACCACTTCCCACTTCAACCCTTTTACTTTTTCTATTTTATATATATATATGTGATGCATCATGGTGAACTCAGGCGCTCATCAAAATAATGAAATTGGAGATATCTCAGCATTTTTCCCCGTTTGGCAATTTTATCTAATTTTTGTTTTTTGGGTCAACACCTATAAAAATACATTTCTATGTGGATTTAACCGAAAAACATTCGACAAAGGCACAAAAAATGTATATTTCCAGTTCCCTTGGACACTGCAACCTTTGGAAGTCACAAAAATTTGGCAGCTCTGACACCAGGCCGCCCCCACCTTCTTCAATCGCAAATATCTTGACTTCTATTAAAAACTGATGGGTATTTTTATATTTAATTTGTTCACCAAATACAAAACAAATGAACAAACTTTAAGTTTTTACAAATAACTTAATGATTCCACCACGTCATGACACATACATATTATAAAGACACTCTCCAAATCATGCCTAAGACAGAGTGGGTGGTTGGCGGGTGCTCTGGTGCGGTTTGCTTCTTCTTTCCAATGAAGCATCTATCGTCCTTATCTCCCCTTCTTCTTTTTTTGTCTGTTTCTCTCTAGTAACATGTCTATTCTTCTGGTGCTCATATGACCGTATGCAGTTGCGAGCACCGTAAAACCCTACTAAAACTAAAACTAAGACAAAGACTTTTCTCCAAGACAAAGGGTGGTTGTCTTGGACAATTTCGACAGTACTCAATAATGGAAAATAGCAGGAAATTTGTTGATATGAAGACCCAAATGGGTTAGTTATATGTGCAATATCAGGCAATGTTACAATACATGGGAGTGTCCACACATAATGGTGACCCACCAAACAACTGGCACATTCTGGAAAGTCATGATCGTACATCTTGGAAATATTCTCTCTCTCTCTCTCTCTCTCTCTCTCTCTCTCTCTCTCTCTCTCTCTCTCTCTCTCTCTCTCTCTCTCTCTCTCTCTCTCTCTCTCCCCACTTCTCTCATAATCTCTCTCTTGATCTCTCTCTCTCTTGCTCTCTCTCTCAATCTTCTTTTATTTACCTCCCCAAACCTCTCCCTCCCTTACCGTCTCATCTTTTTATCCTGTCCAACTAACCCATTTCAATTTTCTTTATCATAAGCAGGCACATTCACGCCTACACACACAGACACACACACACACACAAACACAAACACACACGTATACGCACACACACATACATACACATACACATGAATACACATATTCCTATCCATCTCTCGTTGTTTCATAGACATCTAAAATATCTAATGTGTGTGTGTGTGTGTGTGTGTGTGTGTGTGTGTGTGTGTGTGTGTGTGTGTGTGTGTGTGTGTGTGTGTGTGTGTGTGTGTGTGCGCGTGTGCATGCCCGTAAGTGTATGCAGTGTTTAAACTCCACTCAACCATCTAGTAATGATTATTAAATAATAACAATAATATTGATAAATAATAATAACAATGATAATAAAATAACAATAATAATAATAATAATAATAATAATAACAATAATAATAATTGTAATAATAATAACACTTATAATAATGATAATGATAGAACTAATGAATTAACAATCTGGACAGTTACAATAACTGTAAAATAAAATAATAGGGCCTGTAATAAAAATCATAATAATAGCATTAGTAACAACTACGTTAATAATAATTATTGTTATACTACTACTACTACTACTATAACTACTAATAATAACAATAATAATAATAAAAATAACAACAATAATAATAATAATAATAAAAATGTAATGTCTGGACACACACACACACACACACACACACACACACACACACACACACACACACACACACACACACACACACACACACACACACACACACACAAACCCATATACATATACACACATGTACATACGATAGCCTAAATACAAACACACATACACAAACAGGCAGATCTACACACTTACTGACAAATCACTCTTTTCCCTTATTTTCTTTGCCATTTTTTCTGTTCTATTTCACTCCCACTCTCTCAACAATCTCTGTACATAAAATATTTCATTCTCTTGCCTATAGTTTAGTTTTTGGTTGATGACGGGGGATTTTTTTTGTGGGAGGGAGGGGGATAGGTTTTGAGGGGGGGTGTAGGGGGGTAGGGGGGGGGTAGGGTTGGCCATCTTGGGTTGTCACGTTGTTTCCTCAACCTCCACAACCGGTACTGCAGCCCCGTCTCTCTGCCTCCGCTTCATCACCAGCAGTGGCAACAACATGAGAGCGCTGAACACGATGAACAGTCCGTGCAGAATGAAGGAGATGGTGTAGCTCCCGGTGGCATCAAAGATCCAGCCTGCGAGAAAGGGGTTGCCTTGATATTGATATTTAATGTATCTAAGTACGTGTAAGTAAGAACAGACAGATATGGAAATTCATTCGCACCAAATGCAGTGAAGTTACTGAACACACTGTGCTACAAATGAATCAGAGAGAGGGAGGGGGGGGGAGACAAAGAGAGAGAGGGGGCGAGAGAGAGAGAGAGAGAGAGAGAGAGAGAGGCAGAGAGAGAGAGAGAGAGAAAGAATGTTTTACAGAGCGGGGTGTTCAAGCACATGAGACATGCACACATGTATTTACTAATGTCCTGTCTTGTGATGCGTATGCATGAGTGCACCTAACCTTTGTAACATCCACAGACATTGTAAACTACCAAGACAAATTTCTCCCTGTAAGGTGAATAAAGATTGTCATTGTCATTGTCAGGGGCCATAGAAAGAACAACTTCATGAATAAAAATGGAGATTGAGGCCGTAACAAGAACGCTTGGTTTGCTTCAAAATACAAGACCAAGAACTACCCATCTCATCATTGTCACAGACTCCCAGAACATCCTGCGAAGGGCTGAGAAAGGGCTGCTTCGGAGTGAATGGATGAACCCAATAAAACACTCATCACTTAGAGCCATCATGCGGATATTCTGTCCTGGGCACTCTGGAGTGAAGGGCAATGAGGAGGATGATAGGCTGGCAGGCAGTGCCGTGGTTGATGGTGAGGTGAAATTTGGCAAAGGAAGTGTTGAAGACCCTGGAGGAAAAGTTACGGGATGAGGAAGATAGGGAGACAGCAGAACACCATGCAATCAACAGGATGTGGGAAATGGGGATAGAGAGGGGAGAAGGAAGAAAGGAACGGTTATCTGGAAAGGAAAGATGTCGTCATAATCAGACAGTATGGATACCTCGCGGGCTTTGGTGCAGGGAGAAACTGAGCTTTTATGGACCTGTCTAGTGTGCAATGACGTTGTTGCCCAGGACAGGTAATACAGGTAATAATAATTGTCATTGTCATTGTATTTTGCAACCTCATCGAAACATTTATTTAAAAGCCCTCATCCTTAGACTTAGAGAACAGTTACATCTCAACCTTAATCATCAGTACCCACTGGCATCAGTGGTTACAAATTACAAAAGCTGCAAACAAAAAGAAGAAGAAAGTCTGATTCCTACGCGAGGAAGTTATAGTTTTTACTGTGTCAACTATTGACTGTCAAGAAGCTGCATCCTAATCGGCCAAGGACGGCCTCAACAGGCAGAATCAAAGCATATCATGCTAGCAGCCCCTAAATTATCTAAATTGTGTTGAGTGGGGTTCGAAACATTTTACAATAAACTCTACTATTGAAATTTTGGTCTTCCCAATTTTCCCCCACAAAAAGCTAAAATAGGTGCTGTGTAATACATACACCATAAGCTATTGCAGATGAAAAGAAAGCACACCAACAAAAAAAAAATTCAACATCCAATCAGATGAACCTTCAGAAAAAGTGAAGCATTTCCCAACCCCTCCCAACACCCCTACTCCTTCACACATCACAGCCCGTAGATTCCTGCTCTTGTAAGACAAAGCCTAACTGCTTTTCTCCCCCTGATGCACTGTAACACTCACCTCATGAGCCCTATCTTGATCCTACATCAAATAGAGCATGTTCAAAATGGGGAAAGAGGGGAGGGGGAGGATTTTACTTTTTTCGATTTCCCCTCATAAGAAAATTTCCATTTTTTATTGATTTCCCCATATGAGAAAATTTCAATAGGCCTATATTTCTCCTTTGATGAGAAAATATGAGGAAGAGACAACAGAGTTGTTTGATCTACCTAGATTGTTTCACTCACCAGCGACTGGGCTCCCGAAAGCTGTGGCTACACCCATGAAGCAGAGCAGAAGTCCAAACGACTCTCCGACCACTGAGAGCCCCATGAGATCTACGGTCACGATAGGAACTAAAGTGACATAAGCACCTGCAAGGAGATAATTAAAAGGGTCACATTGCTTAATCACAATTCCTAAAAATACTGGCAACAACTTGCTAGTTCTTCCGTTTATGGTCTGAAATATAGATTGAAAAGCTGAAAAGCACAAAGAGCTTGCAGCTGAGCGGGAATTTGCTCTATACAAATGCTATCTATTATCCTTATTATTATTATCCTTATTATTATTACCATCATTATTAATATCATTATTAACATCATCATCATTATTATTGTGTATCTTTATGCAGACGATACACAGCTGTATGGATTCACTACAACTGACAATGTACACAATCTCATAGATAGAATCGCCAGATGTATCAATGATATAAGAAAATGGATGTTCAAGAACAAATTAAAATTAAATGAGGGTAAGACCGAAATATTATTTCTTAGTAGCAGCGCATGCAATGAAATCGACAATATCAAAATAAACATCAATGGCCACGAAATATCATCCCAAACTAAAATAAAAAATTTAGGTGTAGTGCTAGATCAAGATAGGTCAATGAAATACCATGTATCCAATCTTTGTAAAAATCTATATCTCCAACTGAAGAAAATAAGGAGCATTAGAAAATATCTATCTGTTGGTGTCACCAAAACTTTAATAACATCACTTATATTGTCAAGGATTGACTATTGCAATTCCTTACTGGCTGGTGTACCTAATGAACAGTTACAACAACTACAAAGAGTACAAAATATTGCTGCTAAAATAATTACTAAAAAACTAAAGCACGATCATGTGACTCCTATTTTAAAGCATTGGACTGGCTCCCGGTGAAAGAGCGTATCATATATAAAATCTGTTTAACTTGCTACAAGCGCTTAAATGATTTATCACCGGACTATCTAAAACAGTTTTTAACACCCTATGTGCCTAGAACGCTCAAATCATCAAGTGACAAAACAACCCTTGTTAAGCCTAAAATAAATTACAAATCATATGGCCAACGCTCTTTTTCATATTTTGCCCAACTTGTTTAGAATAGGCTTCCAAAAACTATCAGAGAAGCAGAAAATCTAGAAATTTTTAAGAAGAAACTAAAAACATTTCTATTTTCATCATATTTCGATTAGACAGAATCCATCCAAGCTGTAGATCGTTGTGAGTTTGTATGTGCGTATGTGCATATGTACGTATGTGCGTATGTATGTGTGTGTGGTGCGTGCGTGAGTGAATATGTGTTTGCACGAGTATGTAACACTATGTACCTTTAAAATTGATTTGTAAATCCATAATATGTATCATGTCAAGCGCATAGAGCATTGTATAAGTGGATATGCGCTATATAAATGCAATCCATTATTATTATTATTAAGAGAGCATAAAAACAGCATCACACCAATTTTTTATTTTTTTTAAAGAAGTTTCAATTCGTACCTATAAAACATCCAAAGACAAACGCGTATGAGCTGTGTAGCACGTGATTCGAACCACACAGGGGACTCAGGGAAGTAGAAACCCCACACACTGTGAGGCAGGCGATGTAGTAGAAGAGGCGGTCCACCAGGCCTCGGTCAGCCAGCCAGCCAAAAAACAGCTTCCCAAAGATGTTGCCGGCGCCATACACGGATACCAACATCGCTGCGTCTCCTTTCTGGATCCTGGAAGACAGTTTGGTTTGAGTTTGAATTTAAGAAAAGAGAAGCTCGTCAACAAAATAACGGTCAAACGACATATACGAGGAACAGGCAAGACTGATAGACAGAAACAGCAGAGGGAAGTAAAAGAAGTAGGACCCACTAGTGGCACTCTCCAATGACCCGCAGAAAGTTTGGACTAAAAGGGGAAAAATATTTTGAGGGCCTTGGGGATCTTAGCATGGTTATAGATCTATTATATAAGGTTTAACACCTTTTTAACACTGTAAGTATTCAAGAGACGTCGGGGGCTCCTAATTTAACTACCTTTTCCAATTGGACAGAGTCAAATGGTGGGAAGCCTTAAAGACTTCCCAAAGCAATCAAAGTTCATAACGCCACGTTGGGGATCAGAATCAGGGCCACCCGCTCCATGCATAGCTCAGCACAGATACTGAATGAGCAAACGGTGCGTCCGTCAAAGCATGGGTGTAGTTTTTAAATTGAAGAATAAAGAAAATCGAATTTAAAAATCTGCAGGAGTAACAAAATAATTTGATTTTTTTGTCCCAAGACAGTGCATTTTATTTCATAGAGGATCATATGTATGCATGTGCACTCACATGTTTCCACGTGGGTCGTATATATTACGTGTTTGTGTTTGTACGCTTGTATGTGAGTGTATGTGTGAGTGCATGTGCGTGTGCTGGAGTACAATTATAATGATTGCTTATATATTATGTGTATGTGTGTGTGTATGTGTGAGTATGTGTGTGTGTGTCTGTGTCTCTGTGTGTTCACGCGCTTGACTTAACACTTAACACCATTTTCCTCATTTTCCAAAGCCAACGACAGGGAATCTTTTCTTTCATGATTTTTTCCACCTTATTTCTTGCAGCAAACTAAAATCAACAGGAGAGAACAGAGCGACATTGCTCACCCACTGTCCTGAGCTCTGTCCACCATGTAGAGCACAGGCATAAAGAAGGACAAATTTGTGAAGAAGTTACTGATGCTGAACACTAAGAAGGTCCCATTCTGGAGCAGGCGAATGTAGGTGAGCATTGGAGCCTTAAACTTTCGCCACCAAGTGTTCTTAGGGCCTGCCAGGAGAGGAAATGTAATACCGATTAATCATCATCATCATCATCATCATCATCATCATCATCATCATCATCATCTAAAACTACTACTACTACTACTACTACGACTAATACTACTACGACTACGACGACTACTACTACTACAATAATAGATTGCATTTAATTGCCATAGCGCTTTGTACCGAATGGAAACAAGCTCTTAACGCTGTACAATTACTAAAGGTAGACAGTGCACAGAGAGAAATTATTTATCTCCTGTAATGAAAAAGAATAGCAAAGTGTGCAACGTTTCAGAAACATCAACGTAATAAAACCAGAAAAATAGGCCCATATATTTAGCCCCCTACTAAAATAACCCTAGAATTTCAAAGTTTTAAAATGAAAGAATAGCTTTGAGAAGACAGGGAGAGATGACTGTAGGGACATGTTGATGAGGCAAGGCTGAAAGAAGACAGGTAGGAGAATGGCAACAATAAGAGTGAAATTAAGGAATTCCAAGCGGACACACAGTGAACAAGTAATAATATGGTTTGTGTGAGGACCGAATTTGACAATGACCCTCTTTGAAAGTGTGCGCACACAGAATATATGCGCAATAGCAATTGTGTGTCTAAAATCAAGTGTACAGAGTGTGTGTGCCTGTGTGTGTGAAAAGGGGGGGGGCACGAGAGGTGGGGGTGGGGGTGGGGGGTGCGACAGCATGTGTGTGTGTGTGTGTGTGTGTGTGTGTGTGTGTGTGTGTGTGTGTGTGTGAGAGAGAGAGAGAGAGAGAGAGAGAGAGAGAGAGAGAGAGAGAGAGAGAGAGAGATAAATAGAGAGAGAGAGAGATGAGACAAGAAGAGAAACATGAGAAATTGAAAAAGATAAAAATAATCTTGGATGACCATCCCAGGGATGACTGCAGCATCGAATGTGCCACGATACGGTGAAATAGGCGTTCATCAATTTTGGTGCATACATATCTGGGGGTAATCTCGTAGTTACACCTTAGCTTGTTAATTTAATTTTCTGGCTTTTGGTAGGGAAAATGCCCATCCATCTTGAACAAAAGTGTAGACAGATATATCTGTTATTGAAGTATGTGGTGTTCGCAATGTTTCTCGGGTAAAATTAACGAGAAAATGGCCGTCAAAGTTCTGTGACTCCCAAAGCTTGAGTGTTCTTGGAAACTGCAAATTTAAACTTTCTGTGCCGTTGGTCAAAGTCTTTCAGTAAAATCCGCACAGAAATGTGTTTTGAGTGAACATAAAAAGTGATGCGTCAAAAAAAAAAGGAATTCGATTATACTGCTTCAAGTAAAGAGCAGAAAAAAATGCTGTCTTTGATTTTATTATTTTGACGAGCTCCTGACTTCTCCCGGATGCCACCCATTTTGTTAGATGAAAGAGAACTTCTATTGGTGATCCTGAAAATTATTTATTGGCAAATCTGGCGCGAATAAATAATATCCTTTCTGTACTTTAACAGTACGTTTAAAGTTCTGTTGTGCACTTGCTAGAGCTGCTGCTGATGCTAATGAGGCGATGCAGACAGATCAACAATAAGGTAAACTGAAAGCTGGCCTAGTTAATCATGGCAACACAGGAGAGCACTTCAACGTAAAAGGGAGTGAGGCTGTGACAGAGAGAGCGGAGGAGAGCAAGAGTGAGAGATGAGTGAACAAGAGAGAGGGAGGGGGGGTAGGAAGATGGAGATGAGCGAGCAAAAGAAAGAGAGACAGGAGGTAGAGAGGGAGGAGGGGGATGAGCGAACGAGAGAGAGAGAGAGAGAGAGAGAGAGGGGGGGGGTGACGGGGAGAAAAGCTGTTTGCTACAGGCAGGGATGAACATGAAAGACAGGTCAACAGGACAAGAGGATGTGTCTTTCTGAGAGCACAGACAGCAGTACGTGAACTAGACTAATGGCAATGCAACATCAAATGCTATATATAATGATGAGTCATCTTAATTTGTTGACTTTTTTCACAGTAAATGAATATCTTAAGAGTCAAACGTGCGAACAAAAAGAATGCTATTTACCATCAAGTCCATCATCGGAGATGGCCTCTGACCCTTGATCCATGCGATGAGAACCCACGAGCACAGAAGGTTTACTGGCACACATACTCGTCATGGAAGGGCTGAAGGCTTTGTCCAGAAACATTAAACTCCCAATATTTCCAGTCAGCATTACCTGAAGGTCATTGAAAGACGACACAATGGCAGGCTCTGGATTTGGACCAGGGCTTGAGAATATTATAGAGTTCTTGTCCCTCAGCTCCATTTGGCTTGCGTAAGGTTTTTGCTTGGATATATTGGAATCAAATTTGATAGAAGAAGTTGTAGCGTCTATGCTTCCCCTGCGTACTCTTGATTCCAACACCTTCAAAGATTCTACTGCTCTGTTCTGCAAGAAAGCATGATTTCCTTTGGTATCATGACTCGACTGAGATGTAAGAGTATTTTTTGGTGACGTAAAGGAATCATTGCATAGGTGAGACGAGTTGCTCTGAGAAAACTGATCTGGTTGGGAACCAAACGACCTCCGCTCACTTTCAGGACTCATCTGGCGAGAACGTATTCCTAATAAGGGGACGTCGGAAGCAGCGTCCGGAGCACTAAGGTTGCAAGACAGATTATCAGAGTTCAAATCTGGCTTGTCGTGCCGGGAGTGCTCGTTGCTATGTTTAACACCACTCTCAGGAGAATGGCCTCTGCTGTGCTTGCCGTCATGCTGCGAGATTACGGCTGGGTGGGCGGGGAAATACGCTACGGGGGACACACCCGAGTCCATCTCGTACTTTGGAAGCGATGAATACACGCAGGTGCGAGGACGTCTACAGCCGGCCATGAAGCCACCGCCCCCGCTCTCGCTGACATCGACGACACCACTGCACATCTCGTGCTCACACTCGCTTGCACATGCGTCAGCAACGCTCCCACAATCCCCGACGGTGACACTTTTCCTGGAGGCCGTGGAGGAGAAGTTGTCGGAGATGAGGTCCACCTCGTCCACCTCCCAACGACAGTTACGACATCTCGGGGCTTTGTTTAGTGGCCTCATCAGAGAGCCGAGAACACACATGTTGAGCGAGATCCCGGACAAGATGAGCATGCAGCCTCGCCACCCATAGAAGTCTACCAACCAATTTATGAACGGTGCCATGAAAAATGCCCCAGCGCCTAAACCGGACGCGGCGATCCCCATGGCGACCGAGCGCTTGGAAGTGAAATACATGGCAACCATGGACACGGATGGGAGATAGCAACAACCAGCACCAGTACCTGTTGAAAAAAGTTAAAGGTTTAAGTTTAAGGGGTAATGTTACGTAAAATCTGCTATTGACTTTCTTCGCCGCTGCAGAGGGCCAGTCGTAAAGCAAACGGCGTTAACAGAAAGACCTGAACAGTATGATATAATGTGCAACATACAGGTAACTGCATCATTATTATAGACATTGATTTTTCGGTGCGATGGCTTTTATGTGCATGGTCACTAAAGTGTGTCCGGCATCATGCGTGTGAGAGAAGGATGGGTGGAAGAGGGGAGGTGGAGAAGTGGGAAGGAGGACGGGGAAGAAGAGGGGAGGAGGAGGGGGAGGACGGGAGGGGGATGGGGAAGAGAGGGGGGGAGGCAGGAAGAGTGGAAGGAAGAAGGAGGGGAGTAATTATCCTCAAATAACGGTCTGTGTGATTAACAAAAGTAACTATAGAACCTGGAGATATTTGAAGCTGTATTTTAGAACGAGAAAAATCTGCTTTCTCCAGTGCTTTAGGCAAAACAGGCATGGTGTAATAATTATTAATAACTGTGCCCTTTGTGTGAGAACAAGAGAAAATAGGCAAGAGCATATTTGTAGAACTGCTACCTATATGTCGGCACCCACAGAGACAAAAATAAGGTAGAAGTATAACATTTGAATTGAGGTCAAAATATCATACGTTATTATGTGTCGCATTTATTACACCAATAGAAGTTGAAGGAACACACATTACTAACTTCGTTTAGTCGTGAGGTACAATGTATTACGCGTAACGGGGAAACAGTTCGGGACACCAAGAGCACCAGGGCGTATAATATACTTTCTGATGACATATTACATATTCCATGATGCACACACGTAGATACTAGCGTCAGTGGTGTAGTGGTCACACACAGGGGACCCGAGTTTGATTCCCAAGACAATAGGAAATTCTTATTAATAAGTATCTATCGGTCTTTCGAACGGGACGTTGCATCCCTCTCAGCCCTTGTTGGCCCTGACAGGCAGGATCGGACGCGCGCCTCCTAAAAGATCTAAACTGAGGGCGTAAAAACATTTGCAACTAAAAAGAAACCAAAGTAGTTAGAAATCTTTACTCCTGTAATAATTCATAGAATGGGCGTCATTCAGAAGCAAACCTCATCCAGTCAAGGATTAAGAACGCGGTGTCATGGAAATGTGGTTTGGTTATCTATTAAAAGGTGCATGGTGTGCGCCCAAGGACTGCATATATCTCATTTTAGGAATAACTGGTTTATGCGCAGATAATTTTTATCAGTATAAACATCGACTCTCAGCATGATTTAGCTTAAAGCCTTTATCAGTAACCCCATACGATATTTGAAAATCTCCAGAAATGAACTGGTAAATATCATTGCAAGCGCACTGCAACTCGACACTGGACAGATCAACACACCTACGAACTCGAAAAAGTTTTTGATAAGTATTTGTATAGCAATAAGGACGTGTCTACTCGAGATATTGTACATGATATTGTCCGTTCTGGCTCGATGCTTAAAACTTGAAGAGGTCGTCCAGTTTTTTCAGAAAGATCATGAGTCTCGTCCCTTAAGATTGACATCCGTGGTATACATCAGTATCAGCGGATAGAAAACAAAAACTACAGAAATATGCTCTGAAAGCATTCCTGAAGCGATGTGACGTTCCCTATACCACCTGGGAAGAAGCTGCTTAAGACAGCCCTATCTGGCATTCTTATTGATAAGTTATGTTGTTGGATTCGGAAAGAAACGCATCAGCTCCAAAGAACAGAGACGTCAGCTGATTAAAAACCAGAGAGCCTCCCTTCCCAGCATAGTTCAGCCTTACACATCACCTACTACCCCCCCCCCCCTTTTTAAAAGACATTTCTCTGATTAGCCATCTCCACGCAGCCCCTCGCCTCTCCCCCCGTGATTTTATGTTTAAAGTCGTCTTCGCCTGCGAATGACAAAAAACATCATCATCACGTCAGTTGCGTTGAAATAAGGCTCAACCCGTCACCACCAGGCCTAATCTCCTCTTCCAAATGACCTCTATAAATATATACCTGGTCTCCTGAGCTAAAACTTTACATGAACACATATAGATCACAAAAGTGGCCAATGCAAGCGGGCAGAAGAACACGAAAAGGTCTGGCCACAATACTTAAAATTACAGTATAGGAGGTATATATGCCTTCAAGCTAACAACAGTATTCTTCCTCATTTTTTGCAGTAGTAAGAGTTCCATGCCACTGGCAACACAAATAAGTTATATAAATTCCGAAGATTAGCGGTGTTATTGTTACTAAAGAGTTACACACAAAGAAAAGAAAGAGAAGAGCTAAGGATGATAGATGTGAGGGGCTACTCAAGTTACTAGAGAAAACATACCAAAGAAAAAGAAAGAGAAGAGAGAAAGACGATAGATGTTTGATCAGAAAAAAGAGCAAACCACACCCGAAAGCGTCCGCCATCCATCCACTCACTTATTCTTCATCCGTTCCTTCTACTACGTACCTGCTATTATCCCTATGGTCACCACTAAGAAATAAACATTCATGGCGAAGTAACTGAAGAGGAATCCACTGGCCATCACCAGACCGCCCAGAATGACCACAGTCCTGTTGTCCCAGCGACGTGCCAGGGCTCCAGGCACCGGACCTGTCAGGGTGACAAGGGGTAAGGTGGGAGGGAAAATCAGGAGGGGGGGGGATTGTTTTAGTAAACGTTTAACGGCACTTGCAGCACAATTAAGGTCATATAAATGTCGAAGAAAAGGGGAGTTAGAAGAAGAGTAATAAACACAAAAAAGGAAGGAAGAGAAATAAGGATGATAGATGATTGATAGAAGGAGTAAACTACACCAGAGCACCCACCCACCACCCTGTGTGTAAGTGTGTAA
>NW_004797625.1:406507-407726 GCF_000002075.1 Aplysia californica | reverse complement strand
TTTTTGGGGGGGGAGGTTGGGGTTGTTGTTCTTTTGTTGTTGTTGTTGTCTGGGGGTTTTTGTGTGTGGTGGGTTTTTTTTAGGGGGGGGTATACTTTTTCCCTTTATATGCTTCCTTTTGTTGAAGTTTAAACCCTTATTGGACGTAATACCAAAGACAGGGCGACCCTAATAGAAATGAGGATGACAGCCCCTCGGGACGGAATAATATACTGTCTGTTGTTCAGTTGTTAGTTTGTATATTTGTGATTGTGAAACTGTGAGTGTGAGGTTTTATAACGACCATTGTCAGTCCCAACAATGCCTCTGGTGTTGATATCACCACGGCTAATGACAACGACGAAGCTCACACTAAGGCGCATGTGAAGAAAGAGTATCTATCAATTCCGACATGTATAAAGTTTTGACTCCACAACTAGCACTTTAGCAACCACTTTCCACTCAGGTGACGTTGTCGATGCCTTCTTTGGCACGGCTACAAGAGCTCGCATCGATGTGAGAGTGTGACATTAAAGTTAGGACTGGTCCCACATTGTGTATACTCAGAATACATCCTGCTCCTGGCCCGGTCAAGTCGGCAGTTTCCGATCTGTGGAGGAGACAAAGGGATTCGAAGTATGATTTTGATAGCCGTTTGATGAATGACATCTCTTTTTATTCTTAACACTCAGCCCAAGGGCAGAGCCACTCCTTAATAATCTTGCTGTCCCAGGCTGTGGCCATTGTACTGGTTCAGGGGATAACAACAAAGTCACTTTTTAGTTATGATTTGATAACAGTTTTAAGGCACTTTTAACACAAATAGGTTATACAAGTTCCGAAGATTAGAAGTGTCACCAGAGAGTGACATGCAGTACAATTGAAAGAAGGAGTCGATAAAAAGAATCAAAGACGTTTGACAGGAAAGAAGGAACAAACCACACCAGAGTACCCATCATCAAGAACTACACTAATGCTGATCATGTTTGTGGTAGTAAAACACGCATGTAATAAATGGTTAATAGCAAAATGTCCTACACTAAAGAAATAAGAAGTTGCCATAAGCCTAAACAATCCTTTTAGGTGGTTAGGGGCAGATAAAACGCAGTCTGCGAGTTGGTGATGGATAGTGTCTACTCCACCTTTTTGGGAAATATTCTCCCTATCCAAGAGCGAGGGGGGTCGAGAGAGAGAGAGAGAGAGATAGAGAGAGAGAGAGAGAGAGAGAGAGAGAGAGAGA
>NW_004797625.1:403367-406150 GCF_000002075.1 Aplysia californica | reverse complement strand
ACAGATAGAGAAAGAGAGGCAAACAGACAGACAGACAGACAAACAGGCAGAAAAACCGACAGACAGACCCACAGACAGAAGGACAGACTGACAGACAGACATACAGACAGACAGACAGACAGACAGACACAGAGCATCAAATGACGGATATGCCATTCTCTCATTGCTCCAAAAACAACGAACGCTGCCCGTGTTGATTAGCCGAGGGCAACATCAACTTTATTAGGTGAAGGAGTTTAAATATCTTGCCAGCACTTTTTTCTGAAAACGGGTCCATAGACAGAGAAATAGAAATGCGAACTCAAAAAGCAACGCTGTCACCTACCAGCTCGCACCCCTCCTATCTCATCCAAACATCTCCATGGCCACAAAGAGAAAGCTTCACCTCAATATTCATACCGATATTATGTTATCAGTGCCAGACTTGGACTTTAAGCAAAACCCATGAAAGCAAAATCACCGCATGCGAAATGAAATTGATTCGCCTCCGCAAAACCCTTAAAATCACAAGACGAGACAGGCAGAGAAATGAAGAAGTAAGAGCAGCTATCGGCACTGAGTCCAGCCTGCGTACATGGAACGACAGAGGATAAAAATATGATTTGGCCACCTGTTACGCATGTCACCCGACCAGCAAGCCCCAAGTGCCTACAACACCAAGCACTCAGGCTAAAGGAAGAGGAAGGCCACGCAAAAGGTGGATCGAGGGTGTCAAGGAAACCCTAAGAAAACATAACATCGCAGCTGAAAGAGCTGCAGAGCTGGCCTACCATAGAAAACTGCATCTCCCCTCGACGCTTAACGGCAACAGATGATGAAAAAATAAAAGTATTACATATAATACTATAATGTAATTATATAACCGCGTTGAAAACATTCTCGAGAAATGAGTCAAAGGCAAAGCAGTGAAACTAACCGTTATGGTCCAATATTCAGTGCCGTCGTTACAGAGAAAACCATTGCATGATAACTTTTTACAGGGTAGGGGTGCATAAAAGAAGTTCCTTTGTTTCATGGGGTATCAAAAGTGTAATATCATGCTGTATGAGCAATTAATTGCAAGCTGCCAGGAACAATAAAACTAAAACGTTCGCTTTAATACGTGTATTACTGACAATGGATGTTTTAAAAGAGACCTCAAATTCGATGTAAAACAATTTTATATAGTGGTGTTCTACCTGCCCGCCCTTTCCGTGATCGACTCAAAATTATATCACTCAGGAGGCGGGCTTTGACCTGCCCAACGGAAAGACAGAAACGCTCGATATACATTCTTCCCATAAGCGAATCGAACTCGGATCTTCTGCGTGTGACGGCTAAGAGCTTAATAACCACTACACTATAGACGATGAAGTTGTACAACGTCTATCTTCGATGGGAGCGAGCAAAAGGGTTGAGAGCCTTGAAAACTCCACAAAACAACTCCAGCTCAAGAACGCCTAGTCTGGGATTCGAACCAGGACCATCCGCTCCACAGTACAGCATGATTCGTGTTCACTTTCTTTTAAGTTTGGTGTTTTTACACCGGCATCAACACATTCAGATGATTTAGAAGGCGGGCATGTCATTTTCGCAAAATCAACAAGGTACTAAAGGAGCAAAACCAGTTGGACATTAAGAGATTAAGGCGATTAAGTTTTCTCAATAACCAAACTAATATACACACCAACGAAACCAAAGTTCTCCCACAAGTAGGGCAAGGCCCACTTTTGGTGTTAGCTAGTTTTAGTAAGAGATATACGGCACTCGCAACTGCATAAGGTCATATGAGCGCCAGAAGATTAGAGTTGTTACAAGAGAGTAACAAACGCAAAAAGGAGGAGAGATCAGGACAATTAGATATTCGATAGGAAAGAAGGAACAAACCACACCAGATCACCTGTCAACCACCCGCTAACACCCACTTTGAATCTCGTTTGTGGTCATGAATTGGTAAATATTCAACGCCCCAATAAATACTACAATAGGTTATTTTACAGTCGGGACCTCCGAGTTTAACACCAATCTCTGAAAAGACTGACAAGTACATTTACCATAATAATCGCTTTTAAGGACGAGGGGGCCATCCCGGCCGAAAAATGCTGTAGGGAAAAAATCGAAGTAAAGTATTTGCCCCTTGTTCAGCTTTTTTAAAAGACAAGGAGAGTTTTCTCAATAACCAAACAAATATACACACCAACGAAACCAAATTCCCCTACAGGTACGGCAAGGCCCACTTTTGGTGTAGGTCAAGATTTCTGGAAACCCCCGAAATCTGGGTTAGCCCACTTGTCCTTAACGACGAATTATATTAGAACACCCACTTGATTGCTATTGCAATGTCCATTTATTATTTTAACGTCTCGACATGCTTAAATCACCACTGCAAAGTACATGCTATATCTGAAAGCCCACTTAGATTACAATAGCAATGTCCATCTAATAACATGTATAATATATTAGAACATTCATTTAGCCGACTTTGAAACACAGACTTAACTGCTTTGCTACGTCAGTCCACCCAGCTGTCCACAAACAAACACACACACACACACATACACACACATAAACACACACACGCATGCACACGCACGCACGCACGCACGCATGAACGCACGCACACGCGCGCACATACACACATGTACACACACATACACAACAAGCACGAATCAATCATATTATAACCGCAGAGACAAAAATACGTCATACAAAGACAGACAATAAAAGAATATATACCAACCACGCATGGACACATGCGCACACACACACACACACACACACACACACACACACACACACATCAA
>NW_004797625.1:401471-403267 GCF_000002075.1 Aplysia californica | reverse complement strand
GGAATAGGGATGGGAGTTAGGAATAGGGATGGGAGTTAGGAATAGGGATGGGAGTTAGGAATATGGATGAGAGTTAGGAATAGGGATGGGAGTTAGAAATAGGGATGGGAGTTAGGAATAGGGATGGGAGTTAGGAATAGGGATGGGAGTTAGCAATAGGGATGGGAGTTCGGAATAGGGATGGAATAGGGCTCTGGGACAAGGATGGGGGGTCAGGAAGGTGTTGGGAGGAAGACTTCCGAACGGGAGGGAATAGGAGGGACGGGACTGGGAGGTGGTGGTGTATTTGGTCTACATGCACACCTGTAATGCAATACTGTGCGCGGATGTGTTCGTCGGTGATTTTCACTCAATAAGGGAGCGCTAGAATGTTTTACACGTCTTCATTATTGTTTGATGGAACTACTGAGCGTAGACACACTGATCAGTAGGTGACTATGCTGGGTCAAGTGCTTGGAATGTTTTCCAACGATATAGATAAGGGACTCCCATCAGTTCGAAAGCCCGTCGTGTGGTTCTGAACCGAAATTGCTTAAAGTTAAAAGCATATATTGAGGCTTTAATTCAATTGACACGCTTTAAAAGATTTAGACGGTGGGGCATTTCCATATTGTCTGACAGGGCAGAAGTAGGTAATAATCAAATAAAAATCTTTCTCCTTCAGGAATTGAACTCTCATCTTCGACCTGAAATGGTGAAGATCCTAACCTCTTGACCAAAGATATGGATATGTTAAGGTTCTTGACTTCTGCGTCTTATATAATATTACCGAAGTGAACCGAATGCCCCCAGTCCCGTTTTATCGGATATTGACGCTGCCATCAGCTCGGACATAGAAAAACAGATTTCTACGCAAGTCGCCGTCTCATTGCTTCTGTCCATTGCCAAAGCGGGGCACGCAAAAACGTACTTAAATTACTAAATTATAACCAATTAACGCCCTTTGCGCACCCAAGCGAGTCGTTGGGAAAGACATGAAAGTAGCGGCTCCACTTTCTCGCTATTTTTATGTGCCTATTTTTTTCCTTCAAACCACACGCAATCCCGTGTTGTTCCCCTGACCAAGCCACCCATGGGAAAAGCCCTTGCATTGTCTCCCCTCACGTTCGGCCATCTTGCCACGTCCGTTTTGACAGCGAATTCCCCAGATCTATCAATTCTCAATGGCAGGCCATTCTCATCAGGGGACATAATCCTCACAGAGATTGTTCAGCTTTGTCCAGAGTTATCTCTGTGTGTTTTCAAACCCGGATAATGTGTGAAGGAATCCTTGGCGGTTCGGGCACCTGACGCGTTGACTACGGTTTTCATCAAAATCACAATAGAAGGGATTGTCAGGGGAGCAATGGTGTGTTCTGCCTGCAAATGACAAGCTCTATCGAGACCACAGAGAGCGAGAAAGGGAGTGGGAGAGAGGGAGAGAGAGAGAGAGAGAGAGAGAGAGAGAGAGAGAGAGAGTGTGTGTGTGTGTGTGTGTGTGTGTGTGTGTGTGTGTGTGTATGTGTGTGTGAATTTGTGTGAGTAAGACTTTCATCGTCAGTATAGTCACATATAGCTGGAGACGAGGACACAACAGGATATGTCTATAACTTACCGCCTATCACTTCGCACAAGAATATAATAATATACACACGTAAGATATTGAATTCAGACAACGCAGTGTCAAGTTTCCTTACTGAATAACCTGGATCTTCACAACAGCACACGCGACATGTATGGAGTAGAGAGAGAACGTGATTGTTAAAATAACCGACGATCTCTTCTCTCTCTCTCTCTCTCTCTCTCTCTCTCTCTCT
>NW_004797625.1:398379-399941 GCF_000002075.1 Aplysia californica | reverse complement strand
CACACACACACAAACACACACACACACACCCCACACACCCCACACACCACACACACACACACCACACACACACACACACACACACACACACACACACACACACCATACCACTGCATTCGCCTTTCTCCATTATTTCAATGTAAACGTTTAGTAGATTAACTAGATATTTGTAACCCCGTAATCGACAACTGAATAGTTAGAAAGATGGATGGGGGTGGGGTGAGAGTAATAAATTCTTCACAATTTACGATGTAATCGAACATTGTCTACCATGACAGACCACGCCCAAAGCAAATTTTTCTTCCACTTCTCTGTAGTTCCAGAAGCAGTATAGTATTACAGTGAGCGATTCAACGAAGAACGAGCGATCCCTTGAATTTATGATATTATGGAGCTGTTTCAGCCTCTCAAAGCCTCAATACGGACGGCTCACGTCACTTTCTGGCCACTTCCCAGCGTCTCACCTGCCAGGATTTCAGAGCTTTTAATCACAAACTAAGAGGAACAAGTTCATTTTAGGGTGTGAAGAGTCTAGCCAAAGTTCTCTGCTTTAAGCTCATTCTTTCCCCCCAGATGTTTCAAAACAACTGGCATTAACAGCAGCTCCTTAAGGGCGTGCTCACTTTAAGCCTGTACTTTCAGCAGATGTTTGAAAACAACCGGGGGCTTTTACAATATCCTTGCGAACAACAACGGGCTTTTACGACCTACACAGGACTTGAGTTGGAAGTGGTTTACCAGGGGTGTTAATTCATCAGCCTTCGGTAACACCAGCTTATAACTTTCCCTACACCTGTGACCCCGGCCCCCTCATAGATTTAGCCGGATTTGAACACTTGTCTGGCAAATAGCCTCCTAAGAACAATAAGATCGGGGGAATAGCAAGTCTGTGGGACTGTCGTGGATATAGCCCCTTGAGAACAAGGGACCCTGCACGTGACGCGGATAAAAGACGCTGCCTGTGCTGCCGCGGTGAAAATTACTGGTGGTAGGTCCAAACGCGGGGGGAGTAGTGGTCGTTGTTGGAAGTCCCGCAAAAGTGGACGACAGGGAAATATCCAGGGGAGGACAATAGGTTGGCGCGAGTTTGTGAGACGTATTTGCTAGTTACTAATCCCAGACCTCTCACCGCGAGGCCGGGGCCTCTTAGCAAGAACGGGGGCCCAGGCCCTTGTAGACTTGACACCTTTTCCCCCCGGGAGAAAATTGAATCCCACCCGAGGGTATGCGAACCTCTTGTGAGGGTCGAGTGTCCGTGCAAGTAGCGGGCTGGACAAAGCATCGTGGCGTAATGTCCTCTTCTCGGCTAGAACCTCTCTCGTCCAAGAACCGGTTTCTCGGCGGTGATAGAGAGCAATTTTAATGCGGCCGCATTACAGCTGCGTGTTTTAAACGGGTTGTACACTTGTCACACTACTCTGGTCTGCTTGATGGGGCTTGAACAGAAAGTCGAATGTGCTGAATGTAGACGTCTGATTTGGTAAAATAATGTCTTTATTTGATGTGAACCGACGGTCAATACCCCACCTCTCTCTCCCTCTCTCTCTCTCTCCCTCTCTCTC
>NW_004797625.1:391994-393382 GCF_000002075.1 Aplysia californica | reverse complement strand
TGCATTGTGCTCTGGGACTGTGTGTTAGGACCCTGACCCAGATTAGAAGCTCTCTTTTTTTCCTTTGGTCGACATCCGTACATAAAGCCACACACAGTTTTTCATTATATTTATACAGTAACAAAATTATTTCAATATCCTCTGGAGGTGCGTATCGCATAAAGCCGACCACACTGATAAAGTACTGTGTAAATTGACACGAACTGTCTCTCCAAGTACGAGCAAATAGCAACGGACTGAAGCGGCAGTCTTCAGAATCGTAGCTCCCCGCTTGTCTGTGCCACCACCTCCTGTTTTTCCACCATTCGAAAAAACTCTTTGGGCAAACACTCGAGACTTTAAGCAAGAGAATGAATTATTAAAGACGACTGCTTTTTGAAGACGGTCTTCTTTTCAATCCCGCTGCGCCCAAGGGCAGCGATAGACATGTTGCAGCCGCCTATTAGCATTAAAGCCGGCTGGCTCGTAGAACTTGGAACAGTGGCTGAATAGGTCCTATACCGAGCAAAGTCTTGGCACATCCCTCTGAAGAGCCCCCGAGTTTTTTTGCTACCGTCCCACCAGATTTCTTTACACAGTACGCCGAACGGCCCGTCAACATCCTTCCCATTTTTTCTTTTTAGAGATCTCCCCCCCCTCCCCCCGCAAACACATACATGTATACACCCAATTCATCCTCTGCTTTTCTTTTCTTTTGTTTTTGTTTTTTAAATTCTATTTTCCTCAAGCTGACGCACCAACACTTTCTTTTTCTATTGCATTAATTGTAATTGATAGGAAAAAGAGGCTAAAACAGCACCTGGACATGGATGGCTGGTGCCTCTATAAATCAATCATTGATGGTCTGGGTCTGTCTAACGTTGCAACATGATAAATCAAGGGTCACCAAACTTTTTTTCTAAAGTAGGTTGGATAGATAACTAAGAGAATGCAGAGAGCGACAATATGTATAACTACCGCACTATATACTGAATAAATAACAAATAAAGATAACCAAGCTATAGATTTATCAGTACATAAAAAAAAAAAAATACACCTAGCAATAAAGGCAACATTTATAATAGGGTAATTTAATTGTGGAATTCACGTGTGTGATGTACAGTCTGGGGTATGAAATGTATTAAATGAATGATTTGTCACTTTGAAGCCGAGCAAGAGTTAGCTAGAAGTTATGAAATCGATAAAAGCACGTTAAAATTACACTGCAGGGTTTAATAAACAGATCGTTCAGGCCAGTTTTGCCCGCGGGCCGTAGTTTGGTGTCCTCTGTCCTAAATCAAAAACAATTTTTGATGTCATAAATTTGTTTCAGGGTTGTATGGCGTTCTCGATTTTTCCTCTATGTTTGAAAAAGAGATTGAGAGAGAGAGAGAGAGAGAGAGAGAGAG
>NW_004797625.1:390234-391294 GCF_000002075.1 Aplysia californica | reverse complement strand
CACACACACACACACACACACACATACTCACACATACACACATACACAAATAAACAAACACACACACACATACACACACATACTTACACATACACACATACACACATACACACATACACAAATAAACAAACAAACACACACACAAACACACACACACAAACAAACACAAAACATACACATGAGGGTGCATACACACATCCGACTTCTCTGAGGCACATTTTTGGCTGCTGCTTGATTTTTTCCCCCTCCCTTCTCTTTCTTTTCTAATTCAGGATCGTTGTGGTATTTATCGCTCGGCATGGGAAAGCAAACAAGGCTCTGTGCTCAATACAACCGGGGTCTCCTCACATATGAAAATAATTTGACAATAAATAGAGGGTTTTTCATGATCAATGGGGCTGGCTTCCTAGCGCTGCGAGTGGGACAAAGAGGTGTAGAAATCATTTCAACTGTGTCAATACCAGTTTCGCCTCGTTGAATTATGCACAGGTGTGAAAAGGCCTGGCTTGAGAGGAGCGGCCCAGGTATAATGGCAGTGCTTCTGAGACACGCTTGGCTGAGAAGGGAACCTCACTTCTCGCATGAGTGAGGGCTGGCTGGCGACCTGGTGGAGTTCTTCTACTAGGTGTATGTTTCTGGTGATAGGGTGACAGGTTTTGATCTGACTGATATCAGTAGGGGGAATAGGGGGAAAACGGTTGACACCACTGTGACATTCTGACAAGTCGAAACGGAGATTTATTTTCTCACGTCTTAGCCACCTGGCTGTTGAATAACCAAGAAAGAGAATTTAAATTAATAAAGAATATTAAAAGTCCGCTTCTCAAGCGAAATCAGGATTTACTCTAAGTGTCGCAAACAAAAAAACAACAATTCCCAAACTACTATCACAAATCTCACCTGGTTTTTCTGAAAGTAAGCCAAGAGGAGATTCACTCTAGTGAGAAAAAAGGTCTATACAAATTATACAATTTCTACTAATAAAATTAATAATAACTAATAACTAATTACAACAACAACAACAACAACAACAACAACAACAACAACAACAACAACAATG
>NW_004797625.1:360128-387914 GCF_000002075.1 Aplysia californica | reverse complement strand
TGCTGCTGCTGTTGCTGCTACTGCTGCTGTTGCTGCTTAGACTGCTGGTTCTACTCCTGCTCCTGCTGGTACTACTACTGATGTTGCTTCCGCTGCTATTGCGATTAGTAGTAATACTAGTGTGCCACAGCACTACGTCTTTGTGTTTCCAACTTGAAACATTCCTCTTTTTTCTCTTCTTAGTCGTGATTTTGAGGTTTTAGTAGGCTGTGTTGTTCTTATTATGGACGATAATATTATATATTATCCTATAATTGTTTCGGTTTCGAACCTATTAGATCTACTTTTAGTTTTAAAAGTTTTCTCAAATTAATATGCCAATTTGTACAAAACTCAGTGTTCAATTTTGGCAACAATGCAACAATGAAGCGTCCTATCAAAATAAAAACTCTTCCTTTTTGTCTTTATATTCTCCGAATTTTACTCAACAAATAGTTTTATATAACATAATCAGGAATAAGATTTTTTAAAGAACATATTAAGTACAATTTATGTCATGTTTGTGTATATTGTAACAATCCTGGCAATTGACTTGAGTACTTTTTATTTCTTTCTGCGGCAACTGCTACAATGCTCTTGAGAACAAGTACAGTGGAAAAGGCATTGCTACTTTCGTTTTGAGGTTAATTTTTTTTTTGTTGTTGTTGAATGCTTTTTGTTGTACAACGCATTGCGTCACTGTGACTTTAACAATGCTAGATCTGAATGTGTATTCGTTTCCTTGATTAAATAAGATACTGTTGCTAACTAATGTACTAATATCTAGATCTAGATCTAGATTAGATGTCGATCTAAACTGAAAAGGAAACCATTTATTTTATTTATTTTGTCAAAACTTGTTACTTTGACTTTGACTTGTGTGACTTGCTACTAGATATCTAGATCTAGATAATAATCTAGATCTAGATCTAGATCTAGATCTAGTGGCACTGACACTATGAATTCATAAATCTAGAATCTAGATTAGATCTAATCTAGATCTAGATCTAGATCTAGACATAATCTACCTGCCGTAAATTCGAACGACACTGTCACTTTGTGGTGAATTGCTTGACAGGTAAATTTTATTTCAACCAGAAATGAATAGACGGAAAAGCCTGCATTTGTTACAGCCAGCCTCAGTAGCCTAGCAGTCAGTAGCCTAACTAACTAGATTCTAGATCTAGGCCTAGTGAGTAACGACTAATAAGGGCTAATATCTAGAATGTAGATGTAGATCTAGATTCTAGATATCTAGTCTAAACTACTAACATAAATTTTTACTTTTAGACCTGCACACAGATGAACAGACTGTTTTGAGGGCTAAACTGACCTAACTTTTGCTGCAGAACACACACAGAATCTAGATATCTAGATCTAGATCTAGATCTAGATCTTTGTATATGGCCACTAAAATCCCTGCAAAGCAATTGTTTTCAAGTAATTATCAACAAAGTATTATTCGGACTCGAGTCCGAATAGACAAAAATTGTATTCGGACCTGTAATGTTTGTGTCTGATGTGTGTAAAAATGGGAATGAGCTAGCTATGTTGTGAATGTTGAAAGAATGATTCTTTAATATCACAATTATTTCCCTTTCTTGATACGTCAAACATTGTCTCGTTTTGAATACACACGAGATTTCAGTGTAAACTAAATAAAATCAGTTCACCGGCAGAGGTAGGCAAGAGAGCGGCTATGTTTTGTCTTTCTTTCAAGTATTAATCTTTGTATAATGTGAGGCCATAGCAGCCATCACAGGACCCGGAATTGAGTCCAGCATGACGTCCATTCAAACTTCCGACCCTTGTTCCTAAATAAGCTGACTTCCAGCATTTATGAAAATTTTTTCGATTATAATGTGATAACAATCGAGACGTGAGCTTTAATATCCAGTTACTAGATTCATATCTAAACTGGCCCTCCCTGCATTATTAGTATGAACAGAACAACCAAGCTTAGTTTACCTTGCCGGGGGTAAAGTTAATTATGTGGACCAATGATTGCGTTTAGCGATCACACCCTCTCGGTTTGCTGGGGGAAGAGGTGTTGGGAAGAGGCCACGGGTGTCGGTTTTGTGTGATGTGATTTTAAAAAATAATTAATTACAGAAAAACTATGACCCACAACAAAATGAAATTAAACATTTGTGAGGCAGCGTGGTGGAATCAGGCTCTCGTCAATTTTTGGGCATGTAGAGTTATTGGTATCATCTTATAACTTGTTCACTTGTCTTTATTTGGATGAAAACAATATACATTTATCTTGAATACAAGTCGAAATATTTGCAAAAGAAGGAGGTGGGGGTCACCTGTTTTCAGAGGTAAAATTAGTGAGAAAATGGTTGCCAAAGATTAGTTATTTCCTTAGCTTAAGAGTCCGTGATAACTGAAAATTTACATTTTTATGCCTTTAATCAACGCTTTTCAGAAAAATCCACACAGAAATTAGTTCTTTAATGGGCATGAAAGGTGTTGAGCCAAAACCCAAAAATTTGATAAAAATTCACAAACCTGCGGAAAAATGCAAATTTCTTCACTTTGATTATTTTGACGAGAGAGACAAATGGTGGTGGAAGTAATGATGATGCTGTAACGGTGGTGGAAAGACCCTGAGTTGTCGGTTACCATGTACTTACTGCTATAGGGCAATGAGAGTGCAGTCTTTTAACTTTTGACATTGTAATTATACAGTCCTAGTCGGTAATTCTGGTTCTAATTCTGGTTTTACGTAAAAAGGCCCCGATGGCAGTTAGCAGCTGAGTCCGAATAAATAAAAAACAAATTTTCGGACCAGAGATTAAAAATCTAATCGGCCTCGAGTCTGAATAGAGCTGGCCAATTATCAATCCTAATTGTCGAAACATCAGATCTTGGTGAAGAAATGCAAGGGGGCATGGCCCCCTGAAACCCCCCAGCCCCATGTCATTAAAAACAAGTCAAATATTACTACGCCATTGGAGATTGGTCCCATTGTAATTAAGTTTGTATAAAATATCCATTATCTCATAAACTGATATTTTGCAATGGATATTAAGTCAAAATTTGTGTAAAGCAGACAAAAATGAACAAGAAAAGTGCTTTAGAATATAAGCTTGAGACAGGTCCATGAGTCAGAAAATACCCTAGGGCCTTGCCTTTCAATTATAATATCAAAGTTCGCATCGAAGACTAAAATTAAAATGGTAGATCCACAGTGGAAACCTGATAGATAACAGGGATGGTAAGACCAGAGAAAAAGTCCTGTTATATCAGATCCCTGTTAAATCAGAAATGCAAGGAAAGTAAGCTTTTATATTAATCCAGCTGTATTTATTCATGGGTAGTTTCCCTTGCCAAACCGCAGCCCTCTCTCGTGGCCATGTCGCAGGCCTGCACATGACACATTCTGCGTGAATGTAGCTAGGATTAGGGCTAGATCGAAGTCTGCAGTACACCGTTGCCCTCTCTCGCTTCCCCCGCTGCGTGTGCTTGCAGTGGCATGGCTTGCGTGGGCTTGCTCCCTGACTGCATTACTCTCTCTCTCTCTCTCTCTCTCTCTCTCTCTCTCTCTCTCTCCCTCTTACTTTGTACCATAAGAACAGGTTTTACTGTTTGCATTGTGCTCTGGGACTGTGTGTTAGGACCCTTAAAGACTTAACGAATTGAAGCTTCTAAAATGATTGATTAAGCTCAACACAGGAATTGGTCCTACTTTTCTTTCTACTTTGGGTCTGTCTTCGACATGATCAGGAAGGGCTTATATCTTATATCATCCCTTTTTATGAGGCACAAAAGTTTTCACCTATCTCTGCTTAAGGGGAATGGATCACTCAAGCATTCTTCCTTTATTTGTATTTGTAAAGAAGTTAATTTTCCATTTAGTTCTTCTGGTACAGTATATGTACAGTCAAGATTTCCCATTTTATTCCTCAGATATTTATTTATAGTATTCAAATGGAAAAGAGCATCCTTCCCAAAATGGCCTTTGAACTTCCAGTGCCATCATCACCTATTTCAAAGCCTGCTGATGTGAGGATGTCCCAGATAAATGTGCTCACACAAAATCTGCAGTCATATCCTCTACAAGTGAGAAGGCTTGTATTGATGCAGCCATCTATGCGACAACTCACTCCTTTATTAGGATCCGACGTGTTACCACAATGTAGAACTTATTTGCCAAAGTCAGCGTGGAAAAGAAATCCTTTCCATCAGCTATTTCCTGTGGCCCAATGCTCGTCAGATTCAAGAAATTCAAAGTCTAGTTCTGAACTCACTGTGTCTAGTGGTGATGACGATCAGTTGCCTGGGGTCTCAGCAAGGCGGAGTGTCACATCCACAAGTTCATCGACCAGACAAGATGACATCTCTGGTGTTCAAATTAATATGTGGTTAGACCAAGAGACCGGATTAGATAGGCTGCGACAGGCCTATACCATAGGGTAAGTAGGCTACAGTGTAATTGAGCTGATCGTTACTGAAAATGCATAGTCTGCGTCTTTTAAAAATGTATAATGATGTTGTCATCATCCAGCTTCTGAAAACTGTATTTCAATTTCAGCAGCTTGGAATTTCCATCTGTTGTCAATGTCAATAAGTTCTAACTTATCATTTTGCTTTACCTAGTTGAGTGTACTTAAACCAAACATGGTTAATCTGAAAATAGTGGACACAGAAAGAAAACAAAATCCTATATTTTATTTTCCTTTTATTTTAGCAATTTCTCTTTTAACTGAAATGCCGACTAAACCAAAGAAAGAGGCGGTTTAGCAGATTTCATTTTAAGCAGAGTTAAATGAATGTTTTGTCAAGATTAGTGAAGAGAAAAAGATGTGAAGAACAACTTCACCATTTCCTATTGAGTTTCAATCTAACATGTTTGTTCTCTCATCTTGTCAAGAGTTACTGGTTTCTTTTTTTCTGAGTGCACTGAGTGAACAAACCAGAATTCTATGTCATAGACAGACTTTGAGTGCTGAGAGGGATGTCATAGATTTTATTTATGGGCGAATTCTGTTCAAGAAATTTTTTTTCAAGAGCATTTGATATTGCCATAAATAAAAGTAATACATTTTGCAATTTCATGAAACATTCTATGAAATATGGACAGTTTTTCAGCTGTGTAGAATTGTTAGAAAATAATAATATTACCAAAGCTTCTTTTGATCTTTAGAAATCCATTAGTATCTTCTGTTTTTACTTCATCAGGAGCAGTGGAATATTTGTGCAGGAAGATACCCGGAACCTCAATACCATGCTGTATCGCACAGCATTGCTGGGCTTTTTCATCAGCGTTGTCATTTCCAGTCAGAATGAAACCAGGAAGAAACAAAAACATCTGTCACAGACTGAGGCCCTTTTGAAAGGTGTTCAAGTGAGTTCACACTTGATTAAGATGAAAATATTCACTACATGGAAACTTTTAAAGTTCAATTTTGATCGCTGGGTGCAAGTCTCAGACAAACACCATATTGCAAAATGCCATTTACAGAGGCTGGCATTGGCATTCAAACAACAATTTTTACTTTCTTCTACTTTATTATATTTTCACTTGATTTATGAAATGCTGTTTGTGGTCTGGGATATCATTGTGAAAATGTTTACCTGCCTCAGGTCTTCTCTCCTTTTTTTGTGTTGTCCCAGAATCTTGTATTTCGAGTGGATGTCTGACCGGGTACTCTAGTGTAATCTGCTCCTTTTCATTCTTTAACTTTAAGACTTTTTAAGTGCTCCTGTTGTCCCAGGATGTTCCCCTGGCAAAATTGAGGCTTTCATTGTTGTAATGTTACAGTTTTTATCAATACAAGATGATACTCAAGAATGATAAACAAATAAGAAAGAAAAAGGATTTCCAGTGGCTTTGACTGACAGATTGATAAAAATAATTTTGTTTACACTGATCAAGATTTGTAGTACTGACAGCAAAATGTTTCCTATGACTTTTGTAAGAGTTATGTTTACATGTATGAGATATCATGCTTAAAAGAATTGGCGTTAAATTATCCTTCATGTTGCATGTACTTGTTATCTTTTGTATGTTCTGCTGATTGCAAGATTCAGTATTTATGCAGATGTGGTCTGATCACTATCGAAGAGCAATTTTGTGTTTAGATGTAGGAAAGATGGAATTGAACGATTTTACTGCTTTTCCTTCCCTTTCATATCTCAATAGCCTTTCATTTTCCCAGCAATGTGCAAAATGTAAATTTGTTTTGTTTCAAACATTGCAGTCAGAGCGGCAGTTGCCAAGACAGATCTTGAAAGATGCAGCGAAGACAACATTGAAGTTGACAGCCTGGGCTGCTGTTCTTTTGTAAGTTACATCATGTAGAGAATAGCTCAGTTTCTCTCGCAGACATGGGTGTAGCAATGTACTTTCTGTGTTTTTAAAAAGCACTCTCGGAATGTGTTTGTGAACATGATTTTGCACTTTTTTCATGCTTATTCTTCACTAATTATTGCTATGCACAATTACATTCAGTTCTATGAATTAAACTAAACAAACAGAAAATTTATTCAAGGGGAAATTTTGTTCACAATGGCATACGTACACACCCTACTGACCACTTAGAGTAACATCTAGTCATAGTTGTATGCTTAACGTTATCGTGAGCTTGATAAAGGCCTCTAGAAAGTCTGATGTTTGGAACAGAATTGTGTTCAGAATTTTATATACAGCTAAAAACTTATTTCTGTCTTCATCTTTTTACTCTTTGTCTTAATGACTGCTGGATATTATAGATGTTGGTGATAATCTTACTGAATTAGAGAAAATTTTGTCTCTTCTAGAGTTGTCTTTAGACGAACACTGTTTCTTTTGTTTGCACAGAATCCTTTTAATGCAATTCTTTTGTTTTTTTCAGCCATTTACCACATGCTATTGCAGTTTACAGGAATAAAACAAGCATCTGGGAATATGCAGCGACATCAGGTATTTTACTCCGCAACATTGTGCACATTTATTGCTACAGTAGTCTTCGCCTAAACGCACACCGTACAAAAGCACGCTCCGCTCAAACGCACGCTTTCGTCATCTGACGGGTTTTTCACTATATAATTTAGACGTACAAACGCTTGGTCACTGCCTCTAAACGCACGCTCCGATCTGCGAAACACGCTGACAGGTAAAGCTTGACTAAGGGAAATTTTCACTACTACTACTGTATGATCTACACAGCTTGCATAAGACAAGCCTAGAAAAATGGATATTTGGCGAGACTGTCCCTTACGTCGAACAAAGAGAGTGGTGGACAGCGTTTTCACACCCAACGTTCTACAGACACATAGGTCTAGGATTTGTCGGTGAAATGTTGGAGGGGGTTGGGTGACTGAAACGTTATTTGATTGGCCACTGGAAGTGCATCTCTTTGAGAGAAGGTTTGAGTGACTGCGTGTTGGCTAATGTTTAGTTAGACCTAAGCCTATGATGCGCAACACGCGTGAATGTTCGTTCATGAATTTACGGTCGGGGGTGGTCGCTTGGAAAGCCACGTGGCTGGGCCGTCGTCTCTATGACTATCACCAACAATTTCTTTTTAGGCTATTGGTTCCCGACATTTTATGGTGGATTCATTACAACAAGTCTGTCTTTCTGCCCCCCCCTCCCCCCCAACACACACCCATTCAACGCCTTTGAAGTCTTGGGCTTAACCGCAGTCGGGGAATCTTTTACAAAACAGTCACGTGTCGTCACACTATCGGCCCAGAGTGACCCCCGCCCCAAAGGGAGGTCACTAGAATACCAAGGTAATGAGATGACTGCGTCCCTTCCTCCCTTTGCAAAGGTTCATGTAAACGCACGCTCCGTATAAACACACGCTAAAAAGCCCTCCTGAGCACCGTGCGTTTAGGCGGAGACTACTGTAATGACATACAGCAGAGTCCACGAATCTCGAACACAAAAATTACGAATTCTCTGGTATATCGAACATAATATTGCGTCCCCTTTCAGTCCTAATGTTTTCTTTGTATTGACTTCCCGGAGTTCCTGAACACTCGGAACATACAACACTCGAATCTCGAACAAATCCACTTCACATTCTCAACTAAAGACCCGGCTTTACAGCCTGTCTGGCTGTGGGTAGGTGTTTCTTTGTTATAATAACAGCCATAACGTGGTCATTGTTTCACCACTAGAGACTGGAGGAAGGGGGGACGGGGAAGGGGGATTGGGGAGTCGTGCTGACTGGACCACATGATTGGCTTGCCACACTTGCAATCATGCTGCACGGTGAGGATGGCAAGAGGAGTAACTTTTTGTAAGCCAATGAAATGAGAGGAAAGAAACGACGTAGGCTGTGCACACATGAGATTTTATGCTTTCCACTTTCTTTTATCTTCTTGATTTTACTTCGTCAACAGGTTCATCAAGGGAGCTAGCCATGTTAATTGTTTTAATGTTCTTTTTTACCTCCTTTGATTTTCTCTCTATTTCTTTGTATTAAATACTTTTTGGGTCTTTTACGGACATGACGAATTACGGAAATCTCAAACACTATTTCCAATCCCTGATAAATTCAAGCGAGTTTCCCGTGTTTGACTGTACTTACTGAGTAAAAGTAATGAAAAGAGCTGCAGTCTTTGGTAGATGTTAAGCGTTAAGCATTTGTCTCAGTTTGTTCTGATCTGATTGGCCCTTTAAGTATTGATTCGATTTTCTCTTTAATAGAACTTTACTTCTCAGTTTTCAAACTCATGGAATTGTTGTGACCTTATGTGAACCTCTAGTTGATTGACAAGGGTGTATTATACTATGATAAACATTTCCATTCTTAACTCTTAAAAAAAAATTTCTTCAGTTAAAGCTCTCTAGGAGATTTTACTGAAATGATTCCTCCTCCTTTAGTTGTGCTGTATGATAAATAACACCCTCTGTTAGAATTGAATCTGCAAAATATCAGTCTGCTGGATGCAGTTGTGTTACTGGTGTATAAATACAGTCAAACCTTGTCAAGGAGAAAAGTGGTCGTATAACACAGGTGGCCGTCTTAGGCAGGACTGTTCAAAATGAAGAAAGCAAAGCATTCTCTTCTAAGGTCCAAACTGGGGCTGATCTCAGGATTTAGACTGCTTTACGACAAATTCAAAGGTTTTTTTGGGGGGGGGGGGGGTTTAATAAGGGAGGTGGGTGTTGTAAGAAGGTTATTGTTGTTGGTTTGTTTTTTGGCTAGCTTTTTGTTTTGTTGCTGATTTTGTGCAAAGTTATAATAAACGAAATATTATAGTTTGTAAGATGATGACAACTGAGTGCCATGGTAAAACAAACACACGCGTCACCGCCACTCAGAGAACAAGTGATGCTTCTGTTGCTAGTTCACGTCAACGTCCATTGTTACGTTGTTACAGATTAGGTAAACAAAACAATGACCAGTCACCTCACACACGATTTGTGCTTGAGTTGTAGGCAGGGCTTATAGGTTATGACGGATCACACGCAGTTGAAAATTTATTGTCACCCATTGGTCATTTTGGGTAAACATTCATTGGAGGGACTAACAATAACGACATGTGAAAGGATTATGGCGGCTCGTCCTTAGCGCCAAGAGCCGATTCAAAATTTATGACAAAGCATCGGGCGATGAGTGACCATGCCTGGCCGCCTCAAGCAGGTAAATTTGACCGTGGGTTGATAAAATAAGGTGGCCGCGACCGCGTTGGACAGTTTACACAATTAAATTATTAAAAATACGTAAGGGAGGAAATGGAATGTGGCCCTTTGCACAGGTGGCCGTCATGGCAGGTTTGACTATTGCCGATATATGTAATTCCTGTCTGCTTCTGAAGCCTCCAGTATTGACCTCCTCAAAACAGATAATTACACGCAAGTTCTGTGAAGTGTACACCTGAGATGGAGTGATGATCATAATGTGGAATATTAAGTCATACCAGTGCTAAACAAAGGGCAGGTGTTGACTGTTTGAATTACTAACCTTCACTCCTTTTTATGCACTGTCGCTTTCCTGTTCCAGTCATAGTTTTGTTCCTTTTTTAAGTTTTATGCATGACCTTCCCTTTTCCTTCCCGCCTGATAACGAACTTGCATTCCTTGCCCGTCTTTCACCTTGTTTATTATATTATTACTATTGATTACTATCTTAATGTCTGTCAGCCAGGCGAAAAAGTCGCTTGTCACTGAAAAGAAAACTACGAAATAATTCTCTACAGCAAAATTTTTTAGTTCAACAAGATGTTTTGTTGCCCTTTTTTCACCTTTGAAAATTCTAAAAATTCAACGCAAAAGTGCAGGTTATGATTTTCTAGAGCGATTTAAGAACTTATGTTTTAGTGACATGTGCATCATTTCTGTTGTTTGCGAGATACAAAATATCTAAGGCTGACATTTTATCCCATGTTCATCCGTTTTTTGCAGTGCTAGCATTTGGCGTTCTAGGTGTGAGTAAGAGCCCAAGAGTGTTTCTGTCCTTTGTTGCTGCTGGAGCCGTCACTGGGTATGTCACTCTTCCTATCATTTAAACAATAAATTTCGTTTAGAACTTTTTCAGTTGATTCTAGTTACTTACGTACAGCTAGCTACAGTTTTCTCAAGGAAAGATTTTAATGAGATTTGTGTCCTTTTCCCAATTTTTGTACAATTTGTCAGGAGACCTCTTTGTTGCTTTTATCAGAATTTTTTGGGGCAGACGCTACTCGCCGGATGTTGGGTGGCTAGCGCCAAGCTATTCGCCCGATGTCGGGTGGCTAGCGCAAGGCTACTCGCCCCATCTAGGGTGGCTAGCGTCAGGCTAGTCGACCGAATTCAGTTGAGTAGCCTGACGCTATTAGCCCGTGAGGATTTCTGCGACCTCGGGTAAATAGCATTTTCTGCACACCCGGAGCCGGTCACCTAGATCTAGAGCTAGTCTTAGTCTTATACAGGGTGCCCACTACTGCTGGATTGGGCTGATCGCCCGACTCGATCGCCTGAAACTGAAAACAGACAAGTTTGTTTTTGAGGCGACCGAATCGGGTGATCCCATCCATATTGGGCACCCCGTATTAGGTAGCGTAAACACGGCCTCGCGACCTTCCGAGCGACATGAAGCTATCCTGAGCACCTAGCACGCCTCTATGATTGGCCCAAAATAGATCATAGATGATGTTTTTCCGCCAACTATTTTTCTTCTTGCGAGGTTTCCCTCGCGAGTTCACTACATTGTTGTAGATCCCCTAGATCTATCACCCTTTATTAATTTTTTAATTATTATCATCCATCGGAATACCGGGGACAAAGTTACTAACAAGAGAAATGCAGCGCCGTGATGTTATCAAAGATTGTCTAACTACTACCAAGATGTTTTAATTGCCCTATCTCGCGTCTGAACGAGACTTGGGCGCTAGATCTACCTCGTCTTCTTAGCGCCTGACGGCCTGTGATTCGAGTGTAAACAAACGTTCTCAGCGCTGAGTTGAAAGTGATAAATTTTGTCTTTGAGCAGAGAGAGAAAGAGAGAGAGGGGGGGGGGGGGGGAAGAAAGAGAGAGAGAGTGAAAACGAGAGAGAGAGAGAGAGAGAGAGAGAGAGAGAGAAAAAGAGAGAGAGAAAAGGGGGGGGGGGGGAGTTGTTATTAGAATTATTGATTCCTGTCGTTTTCTCTCTGTGTCGGTTCACAAGCTGACCCGGTGCAATACAGTCATTGTTGTACGAATTTTAAAGAAATCCCCAAAGGGGAGAACACGGAACATGCGCAGAAATCCCCAAGGGCCAGAAGCCGCAGGCCAGGAGGGCTAATCGACCGAATTCGTTCGCCCGGACATGCGCAGAAATTCTAGATTGGGCGAGTAGCACTCGCCACTCCGATTTTTTTTTCTCTAACAATAGGTGGAGGTAAGAGGAGAATAACCCATCATAATTGTTCATCTTAAGATTTTCTATAACTGATTAAAGTAAAGAACTGATGTTTTCTTTGCTCTTTTGAGTAATTGGATTGGGTGAAGATAATTGCGGGTAGGAGAAGCAATGTTATGAAGGGACATAAAGTACTGTCTTCAGCATTTTTAAATTATGCTGAAAATTAGTAATAAGTTGCAGGCTTCAGCTTTGAAATGATTAGACAAGTACTTATGAATTGAGGCAGCGATAGTAACAGCTTTTTCCAAATTATTTTTAGTCGTTTTTTCTTTTTTTTCCTCAGTACGGTTGGTGGCTACTTGATCTGTCAGGTTCTGACGTCTGCGGGTCTGACCCAAGAACAACGGCATGTGGAGAGGGTCAAACAGTACATTCTGGATCAGAGGTGAGGCACATGCTTTCTTTACAGTGGAGTCCACTTATAACGAGTCCTGAAGTAACGAGAAGTCTGTTATAAAGACAATAAATTGTAAAACCCCGGTTTTTTTCCTTCTTTATCTTTGTAAATAAAATACTGCTATAGCGCAATCAGATAAACGCGCGAGTCGGTTATAGCGGAATATTGCTGCTGCTGTGCACAGCTCATAGGCCATTTATACCTGATGAAAACCTCGCCAGTTGAGAAACTTGTTGGTGATCAAGCAAAACAAAGAATGGGAGAGCTCATGTGTGCCAACGATGAAGGCCAGAGCGAATGAGTAGGAAGGGAAGGGCATGCGTACACAAGCAGTTGTGAAGCAGAACGCATTGCCTGATAGTGATAGGCCAGCCTAGTCTAGATTATCTAGGCCTATCATGCCTCTCACTTCTCTGATGCTGGGATGGAGAGGTCACAGTGCTGTGATGGATCATGGAGCGAATGTGTGACATGCGCAAGCAGACGCGGGAACGCACCACAGGGTGTGGTGGGATGGGGGAAAACACAGCGGGCGAGTTAGCCTGGAGAACTTTCGTTCTGATAGCCAACGCCCAGCTGTCAACATCGGTAACGCTAGAGAAAGAAACCTGATTCAATTTTTGATCAAGTAAGACCTAGAGGTCATGTTGAACAAAGCCATCATCAGAGGAGATACCAAAAAGTAAAAATAAACAGAACACCAAACTCATAGATTAGGCCTACTTTATTATTTCCTTTGAATTTATTACTGGGTCCCTTACAATGAGAATCCTGCTATAACGGACATTTCGTACCGGTGCCTTCCCTCTCGTTATAACAGGATTCCACTGTACTACAATTGTTTGTAGTGTAAAGCAATTTGCTACCTTAAATATCTCTCCTTTGACTGATTTGGCTCATGATTATTTTGGGGTTGTAAAAAGAAGTTCTTCCTTTTCTATCTACAATAGGGGTCAAGACATAAAGAATTTGAGTATATTGTTGCTGTGTTGTGATTGTTGCTGTTGTGTACCCTCCCCCTCAACAAAAGGGAAACAAAAAAATTAAATAGAATAAAAGATACAACCCAACTCCAAAAAGATGACATATCATAGGTGGAGGGGAGGGGGGTGTAATGCAGAACGTGGTAGTAGCAAAACTCACAGTTACACAAACTTTCTGTGGGGGGTGGAGGGGGTGAAGAAAGTGGAGATGAAAACAGATGACTGTACATGACTAGAGAACAGGGAAGGAAGTGGAAGGAAAACATTTTAGAGAAAAGAAACATTTTTGGCGCTGTCAGGGTTTGTACCTGGGACCTTACCTCTAGACTATGAGAGCCCCATTCCAATTCGTTGATTTTATTGAAACATTCAAATATAGGAATACAGGTATAGGAACTTTGAAGACTGATTCCCTGTTGCTTTGACATCTGTCTTTTTTCTCTGGTATAGTATAAAGCAGAAAGAGAAAACAAAACTCACAGCTACAAACTTTGTGCAGGCTTTTTTCCCCTATTTTCTTTGCTGCGGTTGTCACTTAAAATATACACAGATTAAAATGTGATCTAAGCCATGCGGTGGTAACTGTTCCTTCTCTTACATTTCTGCAGTGTCATTCAGGGTACTCTTGTCAGTTTGCGGGTGGTTGGCTCTGGTCTGGTTTGCTCCTTTTTTCCTATCAAATATCTAACGTCCTGGTCTCTCCTCCTTTTCTGTTTTTGATGCAACACCTCTAATCTTTGGGACTTATATGAATATGACCGTATTGCATTGCATGTGCCATAAATTTCTTTCTGAAACTATTAAAACTTGTGTTGTTTTTTTTTTTTTTGGGGGGGGGGGGGGTGAGGAGTGTGGGGGAGTGATGAGAAAGGATTCCTTTTCTCTCTTCTCTGGTTATCTATCTTTTTCTTTTTCATGACACTAAAACTGTCATATTATGTTCAGTGAATGTTGACAGACTGTTCTCATGTATTTTTTCAGGTCCATGAAGGCAGGGATAGATGATGTACCCATGTGAAGATTTGCACACCTAGTTAGATACTGAAATAGATCTTTTGTATTTTTGTTGTTGTTGTGTACAACAGAGCAGAATGCTGAGGATTTGAAGTGTCCCCTGTGATTAAAGTGCTGCATCTATCTGTCTTTTTTCTGACTCCAGTTTGAGACTTCATTATTTAAAGATGATTGCAATGTGTTTATAAGGAATTTTATTAACAATAAAACTAGATTATGTTACTTGAATGGTAATGTGTGCTCTCATGTTTTATGGAAAGAATGTACACTGTATGTAAATTTTCTGTTGTGTACGTTACAGTCTTCGTTGTGTCCAGTAGTGTGTTCAACTTCAAAGTGCAGTCAAACATGGATAACTCAAACACATCATTGGGGATTGACAAAAGTGTTCAACACATCGATAATTCAGGTAAACCGACTTAACAAAACATTTAAAGAAATATCAGTCAGGAGTAGCAAATAATTGTACAAACTATTCAGGATTTTGAGTTTTCCGTATTAGCATTTTATCTGTGCCTGACTGTATAGCAAAATCTACTGTATTATAAAGCCACTGGGTAGACTATAGACTTTACTCAGATCTCAAGATCAAGTGCACAAAAGATAGACAAAGACCTGACACTTATACTTCCTCATTCTGAGAGAGATGCACTATCAGTTCCCCGTACAACATCCTCAGATCCACTACAACTGGGTGTACAAACCATATAAACATGAAAAGATTCAGTCACATCTGAAGCTAAAATGTGTCATGATAGTATTAATAGTATCAACGCAGTGTCAAACACAATTTAGATCTGATCTAATCTATAACTATCCACCATTATGATTCTTGGTTCAGTGGAAGTACTATACTGTCTTGGTCCTTGAGGAGCACGTGAGTAGAAGGATGGCATGTTTGAAACCAAAATACTTGCGTTCTAGAGACTAAAACACAAAAATTCATACCAAACATACTACAGTCCAGGCTGGCTTTAAGCACGGTCATCGGGAGAAAGCTGAAGCGTGCTTAATGCCGAAGCGTGCTTGAGTGCGAAGTAGGTATAATCCAGATATTTTCATGTAGAAAATTTCCTGAGCTATTTCCCTTATTAAGTAAGCATATTGTGGTCCTGCAAAAGTGTGCACTGTTATTTTTACCCGCCATGGTAGTTTTCATTTATTTATTTGTTTTGTTCTGTGGTCGAATGGGAAATGAAAACTTATTTAGACGGCCAGTCACATACAGCACACGAGGCCTACACCACAGCCTACACACTGCCTGTGCGTACCACTGCCCACTGTGCCACATTCATACCACTGCTTTCACCCCCCAAACACGGTCTTTGATCCCACCTCACTCGTGATATCAAATCAGGATTATCTGATAGCGAGGGGCAATAAGGTGAAATCGAGCCTGCCTCCTTTTCTCATCTCCCCGACCCTTTTTGTATTTTTTTTGTCGGTGTGTAGCTCCGCCCTAGGCTAGATCCTATGTCCATGCCCGCAGCTGTGTGCATCTCTCTGCCTTCCTCTCTGCGCATGTGTGTGTGTGTGTCCATCACTTGCGCTGTTTTTGTTTCTCTTCTTAACACACTCACTGCTGAGGTGTAGACCGTGTTCAAACTTCGATGGGTCATCATGAAAGTATTCACTGTCTTGTAAAGGAAGCATGCCTGAAGCCGAAGTTACTGTGCTTAAAGGCGTGTAATTTATATAGCAAAAATTCGGTAATAGCCGTTTAGCGTGCTTGAGTCCGAAACGTGCTTTATGCCAGCGTGCTTAAAGCCGGCATGGACTGTATAAATCCACCTTTTGCAAGAAAAAATATACAGTCAAACCTCATTACATCGCCACCCTGGGGACGGGCATGAAGTTGGCGAAACAGTGAGGCTGGCAGTTCAGCAAGGTTCCTCTGTTGTATAGCCCCGACTGCCCAATGTTGAGCTTACTGTCGGGGCAAGCTCAGTCCATAGATCAGCCGCCCCTAAAGAAGGTAGGACCTCCATGAGGCCATGGACCCCCAAAGGTTACAATTACAACTAGATTTTAGAACCAAGTCATATGTCGAACCCTCAAAGAAGATCAAACTTCTGACATGAACAAGCAGACTGTCAGCATTCACATGTTTTAACATTGTTCACTGAAAAGTAAAACAACCTTCAGAAATTATATTCTATTTTCTATCCAGCAACTTTGACATTGAGAACCAGTATCCACGTTTCTTACAAGAGGTGTATTAAAAACCACTATTTTTCAAGAAAATTCCAGACACTTTCAAACAAAGAGCTTCAGGATGTTTTTTATTTTTTTAAATTCACTCTCTCACAAATCAGCAATATAATAAAAACACATCTTAAGTAAGACAATCTATTATTCTATTCATTGTAGTTTTTCATGAATTTGTATCACTGACATCTGAGCAGACCATGATGTCCTTCAATATGCACTGTTCACTGTCAAGCTTCTTTCAGGAGACTCAAACACATGCAGTTTATAAACATTAGACAAGAACACAATGACATCACCAAGATACCAAATGCTAACTTCCTGACACAGACGGGAATCTCTCTGCAATCAACTCAGAACATAGCTCCTGTCACATTTAAAAAAAGCATAGCTTAACACAGTAGCCTCACACTACAGAGAGGTATTTCCACAACTCTTCACGACACAAGATCATTTTCCTCCATCAGCTCTTTGACCTTCTTCTGGAACTCAGGATCTCCAACAATAGACCTGGAGAAATAACAGTTGTTTTATATATATATAATGGCAATAAGGGAGGAAAGCTAGCATAACAAGAACACTTCGAAGAACATCAAAATATACCGTATCTAGTCATTAGCTATACCTAAAACTTAAAGATTGAAGTCAGATCTCAGGATCAAAATGCCTAAGAGATGGACAAAGACCTGATATCTCCTCATTCGGAGGAAGGAGCACTATGGGTTCCCTGTAAGCCTCCTCAGGTCCACTAAAACTGGGTCCACAAACCATACAAATGTGAAAAGTTCCAAGTGAGATTCATGAGACTGGAAGCTGAAATTCACAGCAGAGATCTCATATATTATTAGCCATGATCATATATACGAAAAAGAAAAGATTCCAAATGGAAAAATGCTGTCAACCCCTCAACTAACTAATTAGTTGACTCCAACACTCAAATTGGTAAAATCCTGGTTTCAGTGAAAATGAGGTCTGAAAAAACATCAGCATCTTAAATGGTGATGTCTGTCCTAAAAGTATCACTTGCTATGCAGTTTTTATGGCTGATTCATTATATATGCTCCTTTTCATACTTTCCTAATTAAATGTAGTTAAACATTTTTTTTCCTCAAGGACATTGCAAATGTGTCCGAATAGTCAGAACATGGATACAGTGAAAACTTTATCCTCTTGCAAAGTGTAGTCCAAAAAAGACCAGTTGCCTAAAAAATTGATGTGATTATCTACTGCCACACACAGGAAAAGAGAGATTGCAAAGGGTATGTGCCCATTTATTTTGTATGTCTGGATGCAAGTATGGACATATGTGAAAGAAAGCTTCTCATTGGTGACTTGAAACAACTTCCTGTCTCTGATTGGTAAGGGTACACATCGTACTCTACCAATTCAAAGCAAAGCATGACACACAGTACTAATGTCATCTCTGTGTAGGCCCATTGCCAGTTGCTTGGATACGAGTACCAGCCACAAATGCTTGCAGCCATTAATTAAAGGTGTTTTGTTGATAATCATGAATAAAAACAAAGGGATATTCTTTCTCATTTCGGTAAATTTGATGTTTCATTTAGTCATCAGTAGTTTCGCTGAGAACAATGTCCATGGTTTATAAGGTTCACTGTAACAGTAAAATCATTGAAGCTAAAACAGTGCATGATGACTTTTTGGGGGTAAAGTTCAATATATACCTCTTATTAAAAAAATTGCATCATTTCAAACCATCACATCTAAAAAAGAAAAGTTATACAAGCGCAGCCTAAAAAAACCCAACCCATTTTGCCATTACCTTTCAACTTACCTGATTACAAGAACTCTTTCAAAACAAATAGGTGATTGGTGGATGCTCTGGTGAGGTTTATTTCTTGTTTCCGATCAGATGTATATAATATTGTCTCCCCATGAATCTCTCCTTGCTTTTCTTTGGATGTGACACCTCTAATCTTTGACACTTATTTGATCTACCAGTATTGCAAGTGCCATAAAACTTGAACTAAAACACTTAACTCTAAGTACCAGTTCAAATCTTAAGCTATCACAAAGAAAATAATAACTTAATGCAAAGTGAGAGTGTGCTATTTCACATTTTAGATAGAACATCAGATTAGATCACATTGGGTTTGGATTCGGTCCATAAGGAAACTGTGTTGCATCCCTTCTAAACTTTTATATTGTCTAAGACAGATAAAATTGAAATAATATAACTAGATATAACAAATGTGTGATTAATTTTATTCAGTACTGTAACATTATAACGGCAATGGGTCAACAGGTATATTATGATATGTTTGTGATCAAAGAGAGATAATTCATTTAAAACACTTCATGAACCAGGAGAGATAATTCATTAATTAATTTAAAATATGAATTATGTCCCTTCCCATTTTCGCTTTTCTTTGGAACATAATGTATACAGTCGAACCTGCCTACGAAAGACGGATTCGCAAGGGAGCCAGAAAAAAATTCCGTCTTAGACAGGGGAATTTAGGGGGAGATGGAGGTTGGGGGGTTGAAAGGCCCAGCCGGTGGGATCAAGGATCGCTTGTCCGATCGGCAAGCAGTGGTCAAAACTTCACACCTCACAATTGCTATCCTGTCTGATAATGAAATTCATCAGTCTTACTTATCCAATGACCACCAGTGCTTGCCTTTCATAGGACCACTGTCTGACCATTTAAAAACAGAAACGTTCGAACATCTCCTTTGCATCCACCCTTAGCCCCACACACCAATGCCACCCCTCACTGGCATCATTGTAACAACGATTCAAGGAACTCTTTTCTTGGATGGCCGTATGATCAGGGCGGCAAGCATTGGTCAATCTAATTTCACACCTCTAGCTTCTGGCTACCCAGGAAAGTTTTCGTGGCGGCTGGATACTCGAGCACTCTCACGGGCAGTCGTGAGATTTCACATCCACACTACACTGACCATCTGCATCACTCAGGGTTCACATGATGGTGTAACATCTACCCCCAAATTTCACCCCAACTCCCCGTCCTTGCCCAGCGGCATGGCCATAGCATTAAGTTTAGAGCCGGCGGAACCAAACTTGTGAGTTTTGTTTCAAATCAAGGCGGAGCGGGCAAAGCCTTTTCTGTCTTAGACAGGTCAAACCCTCGGTAGGGAGCAAATTTTTCTTTCCGTTTCCGCATTGGACAGGCTTCCGTTTTATACAGGTAATTAAAGAGGAATATATCAAGGGGGGAGCGGGGAGATTCCATTAAGACAGGTTTCCGTTAAGGCAGGTTCGACTGTACTACAATGGATTCCACTTATAAAGAGTCCTGAAATAACGAAAAGTCTTGTTATAAATTATAAAGACACTTTTCTAAAACCCCGTTTTTTTCTCTTCATTATCTTTGTAAATAAATTACTGTTATAGTGCAATCAGACAAACATGCAAGTCGGTTATAGTGGAATATTCTTGCTGCTGTGCACACCGCATAGGCCAATTATACATAATGTAAAACCTCGCAAGTTGAGAAACTTGGTGAACTAGCGAAACAAAGAATGGGAGAGCCCACGTGTGTCAACAACGAACGCCGGAGAGAATGAGTGGGGAGGGTGTGGTATGCGCAGACAAGCAGAACGCATCGCGTGATAGGCCAGCCTAGTCTGAACTATCGAGGCCTACCATCCCTCTCACTTCTTCGGCGCAGGGATGGAGAGGTCACAGTGCCGTGATGGATGGAGCGAATGTGTGATGTGCGCAAGCAGACGGAATGCACCACAGGGTGGGGTGGAGGACAACACATTGGGCGAGTTAGCCTAGAGCCCTTTCTTTCTGATCGCCTTCGCCTAGCTGTCAACATCGCTAGCGCTAGAGAAAGAAACCTGATTCAATTTTTGATCAAGTTTGACCTAGAGGTCATGTTGAAACAAAATCATCATCAGGGGAGATAACAAAAAGAAATAAACAGAACACCAAACTCATAGATTAGGCCTATTTTATTATTTCCATTGAATTTATTACTGGATCCCTTATAAAGAGAATCCTGCAGTAATGGCCATTTCGCACCAGTCCCCTCCCTCTTGTTATAACAGGATCCACTGTATCATCACGTAACGAAATATTGCAATTTTCAAAATAGAGTTGTTGATTTAATAACACTGAGACAGTTGCTTGATCGCAAAACGTAGACCGTTCTCTCATATCAGTATGTAGAAACTTACTTCTCAACTTCCAGTTTTGACATGATGGTGGCCAGATGCCGTTCCTCCTGTGTGAATCCGTACGCCTTCATGGTCAGCAAAGCGAAACCTCCCAACAGGGACCTAGAGACACAGATATATAGTGCTTATAAGCCTTTTTCATAACAGTCAAACTTTATATACATCTTTTTCTGTATCTTTATGTGAAGGAGAAAAGTTTAGTCATTGAAGGTTAAGCACACAATAATGATATTATTCAATTTGAAATGCAAATTGAAAAGTGATTTAAAAAAAAAACAAGAAAAGAAATGATAAAAGATAGTGTTATATCACCCACTCACTGACAGCTAATAGTAATCAAATGCTAGAACAATCTGAGTTTTTACTTTTATAAATTAAATAAAAGCACCGATAACATTCATCTGTAATAAAAAATTTGGAAACAGAGGGTCAATGGCAATACAATAAAAGTTGTGCGGTGATCTTATTGCAGAAACAGTTCTGGTTTTGACACAAATGCTCGTGTGAAGGAAGAAATAAGAAAGACAATATCCTAAAACTGGTAACAAAATAGGTAGCCTAATCCCAATGACATAAGAGGACACAAAACGCAGTCTTTGGTCAGTAAAGCTTAATCAATCTAGAAGGAACAGGAGATGGTAAGCTTGAATGAGCTTACATAACAAACTATAGTAAGGAGGGAGACAAAGCAGCTTGTGGACTTGTCCAGAGTCACTGTCTCCTTCATCCTCACCAAAAGTCTCTCATTATTCCTGTATTTCTCATTAGTGCACTTCCACCAAAGATGCTTTTCCGTCCTGGTCCCATCTCTTCTTTTTACTACATGTACCCCGGTACATCATATGACGCAAAAATAAGAAATTTCTAAAGGGTGATTTGCACTTTTCTTCTGCGTGGCGCTCATATCCATAGCAATCTCATACAAACATCTGCAAGAAGCTAAACTCTGACTGCTGCTAAGTAAATAAAGATTTTGTGAGGGTAGGTCAAGATGTGAGGGGTGCAGCCATGCCAATACCAGGAGGCAGAATACAGATTAATAAAAACAGATAAGTGTCAAACTATGTTGCATTCCATTAATGTTGCCTACATTTATGTTCCTGTTTAACTTAGTTTAAGAGGACAAAATCCACACTGCAACTGTAAGTGAGGCAAAGTGTCTTTTGTATATATATTCTGCTTACCCTAAAGTAGCCCCCAAGGCAGATCCAACAATCATCCCTCGAAAGCCTAAATGGATACGAGCAAAACCACCAGCAATTCCTGAGAATAGACAAGAAAAAAAACACTCATAAATAATTCCAAAAGAACAACTGCATATGGCCAAAATTACTAGAATAAGTACAGCCGAACCTGTGTAAGACGGAATCGCAAGGGAACCAGAAAAAAATTTCGTCTTAGACAAAGTTAGACAGGAAAATTTAGTGGGGAGATGGAGGGGGGGTTCAAAGACCCTGCTGTTGGGGTCAAGGTCGCTTGTCCAGTCGGCAAGCAGCTACAAGTGGTCAAAACTTCACACCTCTCAGCTGCTATCCTCTCTGATATTGATAATGACATGCGTCAGTCTTATTCCAATTACCACCAGTGCTTGCATTTCATTGAACTACTGTTTGACCTCTTAAAAACAGGAACGTTTGAACATCTCCTTAGCCCCTCCGTCCATCGGTGTAATAAGCACAGTCAACCAGTGCCACCACTCACTGCCACGTAACAACGATTCGAGGAACTCTTTTCTCGGCTAGCTGTACGATCAGGGCGGCAGGCATTGGTCAAACTGATTTCACACCTCTGGCTACCAATGAAAGTTTCTGTGCTGGAGCCTCACTTGAGCACTTTCACTTGAACTCCTGAGATTTCACACCCACACCACCCTGACCATCTCCATCTCTCAGGGCTCACATAGATGGGGTAACATCTGCCCTCAAATTGCACCCCTACTCCCCTTCCTCGCCCGCCAGCATAGCGTTAAGTCTAGAGCCGGTGGATGGAACCAAACTTTGGAGTTTTGTTTCAAATCAGGGCTGAATGGGCAAAACATTTTCCGTCTTAGACGGTCAAACCTTCGGAAGGGAGGTAATTTTTCTTTCCGTTTCCGCATTGGACAGGTTTCCGTTCTATACAGGTAATTAAAGAGGAATATATCAAGGGGGAAACAGGGAGATTCGGTAAAGACAGGTTTCTGTTTTACACGGAAATTAAGGCAGGTTCAACTGTAATACTGTGGGCCTGAAATGAAATCAAATGAACAATACAGATTTTAACATCCTGTGGTCCCTTATTATAACAGTACACAACATAAACAAGCATTGGAGTATATTTGAAATACAAAATATTTTTCATGCCCATAAATTTATCTACCAGTGAGTTTGATGTTGGATATTAGGACATACTGCTAAATCTTAGGGGTAGTTGACAGCTGGTTCCTCAGCATGTAACCGTTTTTCCTACTTGGTAGGACTTTTGGGAATTGGAAATGGATATGAAAGCAGAAGACAGAACTTGTCTAGGGAACAGGAAAGGAGGTGAGGAGAGGAGATAATTTTTAAGAAGAAATTTTTCAGTTGCCATCAGGTTTCGAACCCAGGACCTATTGAGTGTGTGAGAGGTGAACACAACACCATACCTCCAGACCATTAGAGCCCCTTCCACTGCAGGTCATGACTATGTATTGACTAATGACACACCAGTTCTAGATATAACTTTTAAAGGAATTCACTGAACAAGAAGTCGCCAAAACGTACCTGCAGCCGCTGTATATTCTAAGACGGATGTCTTGTTACGGTAGGAAGCTATCATTTGAGACAGTACTCTGAAAAAATGAGAAATAAAAATGTGTCATTAAAAGTTCATGTCTTAAAATTCCTTTGACACAGTTTCAAATGAAGCAGGTCACCCAAGCAATGTTCTACCTAGTTACTAGACAAAATATCATAAAAAAATAATGAACTCTCCTCAATTGGCTGCATGTCTCAAATATTACTGATTTCTGTTTTTTTTAAAGCATTGAAAGTTGCGAGATTTTGAGTTAATTTTCTATCCATTCTATGCCAGGCATGGATGATCTTCAAATTAGACATACCTTACAATAAATGCAAGGTTTTATTTAAAGAAAAAAAAACCCTGTGGTTTACTTGATAACAAACCTAACTAACTACCAACTAAAGGTTCAGCAACTGCTTAAATTTACTGTGTGCCATCCTGGTCCAGGTTAATGAACAAGAACAACAAAGAAAACTCTTTGTAGTTCTCAGAGCCAAAAAAACCAAAACATTTTTCCTCATCTACTGTTTGAAAACCAATTAAATAGAAACGTACAAAAATGCTGCGGAGAACGTGGTCACTTTGGCAGAGAATGCTCCTCCCTGAATAGCTGCAGTGAAAGAAACATGATCTTGCATTCTTCTCTGTGGAATGGAAATAAAACAATGCATCAGCTCAAGGCCGCAACTGGTAGCACTTATTATTCCAAGAGAAATATTACACACACAAAACCAGCATGCACACAGGAATATAAAAAGAAGTCTACACTGTTCCATCACAACAGAAGATGGAGTTTGTGCTGTATTGGTCAACAGCTTATTATAATGTCCTGAGCTGACAGCATGTCTCTAATCAGATCAAAGACCAATGTATGCCACAAAATGCTGGTTGCAGTGATCAGCTTTCTTCAATACTCCATCACATCATCTTGTTGTATGCCTTCATAGCTTTTCTTTTCATATTGGGATTGGTCTTGACTTATCTGTCTCCTATTGCCAGCTATCTTCTGTTGCCTGTACCAAGGTTTGAAAGTTTATTCCTGTATAATTCATGTCCCTATTGCAGATATATTTTTGTATAATAGTAGTGTTTGATTACTTTCCTCACTTCATATCATATAGACTGCCTTTTCTTACTTTTCCGTACTTCCAAGTGGTGCAGGAGTGCTAGCCATTGTAATATATATATATATATATATATATGGGTTGCAATTGTAAGAACAGTGAAAATTCCATGGAAACTCAAACTGACCCTTCCAGTTTCTCTAAGCTGGTAATCTTGTCTTGCCAAATAATTTCTCAGCCACCTCATGTCAAAGCTGTATTACCTGTCCTGGGCAACAACTTCATTGCAAACCAGACAGGTCCATATTACTCAGTTCCTCCCAACACCAAAGCCCGCAAGGTACCCATACTGATTGTTCCAGTGGCTGTCTGATTATGGCGACGTCTTTCCCTTCCAGAAAATCGTTCTTTTGTTCCTTCTCCCCTCTCTATCCCCATTTCTTGCATCCTGATGATTGCGCGGTGTTCTGCTGTCTCCCTGTCTTCCTCATCCCACTACTTTTCCTCCAGGGTCTTAAACACTTCTCCTTTGTCAAATTTCACCTCACCATAAACCACGGCACTGCCTGCCAGCCTATCAGCCTCCTCATTGCCCTTCACTCCACAGTGCCCAGGACAGAATATCCACGTGATGGCTCTAAGTAATGAGTGTTGTAAGCAAAAGAGTGACAGTAATTTGAAAGGGTAGTTTGAACCCGGTAAACAAACATGCTTATAATTTAAAACATATTTCTATTTTTTCCCCCCTAAGGTCTCCATAAGAAATACTTTCTTTCAACCGCATGACAATTATAAATGTTGACTTGTTGAAAACATAAGAGGCAAGCTTGTATAGCTTATTTATTTTTCATTATTTCTGATTTTGCCCTACCGAATTAGGCACTTCATTTGGCAAGCAAACAAAATTTTTTTTTGAAGAAATTTTATAAATTCTATTTTTCTTTGTTTTCGAGGTATATTTCCATCTCTACCATGGTTCCCACAGCAAACCTAAGACCTTTCCCAATACAATCATTTGCTGTGGCACAAAGATGGAAAATATCTGACAGGAGGCAAAACACACAAGACATAAACAGGGAATGACAAATCATACCACAGCTTCAATTCTTGTTCTAAAAACTGTTGCTTGATTCTGCCGTATGAACTCCCTCCTGGCGATATTCCATGCAGGCACATATTTCATAAAGAAGGTTATGATGAGGGTTTGCACCAATGCCAGTTTAATGTAATCCATCTCAGGACTACTGTTACCTTTGTGGCTGAAATGAGAATGATCGTGACAGTCAATGAGCGGTATACATTCCAACTGACATGAAATCTTAACACAGTGCCCCATTAGAATATCTCACGACTTGTTTTAAAGCCTCATGAAAATTACAGACAACATTGTTTTTTCTTTAACAGAGGCACATTTATAAAGTCAGAAACTTTTGCAAGCAATCATTAAGAAAGACAATCATTACAGGCTTAATAATTGACCACATATTTGCCAATTGTGACATCTCAAAGAATTTAAAAGGATGAAATTAGTGATGAAAAACACAATCATATACACAAGAATGAAAGCCAAACAGGTCTATAGAAAAGTAAGATGACCATAAGTAGGCTTAATTATAGGGAAAAGACCTACAAAAGTCCACCAATTGTATAATCTAGCTACCTCATTCTCCCTTATTTTTAAAAACTAAAATTCATGTAAATGTTGAAAAAATAAGTCATATTTTCACTTGACTGCTGCTAACTTTCATTCTATTCTCAAACAGGAAAAGTAAAGGCAAGGGCATAACCTTTCTTGAACTTTCATGCTGGGACAATGCATGCTGTTAAAGCTTATCTTCTGCTTTTACTACTTTTTCCTTGTCACTCTTGTCCTTGTCATCTTCCTGGTAAAATGTGAACATAATGCCAACTCACTGAAAAAAAGGCACAACTCTTTACATTACCTGACCATGCACAATATAAAAGTACAGGACAGTGTGTTCACTCACTCTTTCTGAAATATCATGTGAACTCGTTCCATGCCTGTTTCTCTCTGCACATAGGCCCTTGCCAGTGCTTCAAGTTCTGGTGAGGGTACATGCTCTTCAACTTGTTCGTTTTCTTTTCTCTCAGCTAAAGAATGATTACTATTGGCTTGTGTGCTCACTGGTTCTTCCACTGTCTTTTCTTCAGCATTAAGCTTCTGAAAACTGAATAATTTCAACAGCCATGAAAAGCTTGGTGAGGTTCTTCCTGAAACTTGATCAGCTCTTAACTCACAATGTGTAAGTGTGTGAGGTTCATAATTTGCAAGGAGTTTTGATTTTCCACAGCCAGAATTAATTGTAGGAGCAGCTGTATTCAGTTCAAAACGAGCAGCATTCCAATACAATTGACAGCCAGCTATCTCTTCCATGTTCACATCACTGTTTTCAGTCCAAGAGAACAGCACAAATGCCCTGAAAAGACAAAGGATTTTTGAAAACAATAAAATACACATCAGGTATGCTTCATGAAGTTTTTAAAAGCAAATAAGGCTCCATTTGGCCTCTATGAAGCAGTTTATCACAATGAACTTGATCAATACCTGGAAATGTAGCAAAAGTATAAAAATGAGTCAATGAGTTAAGTGCCAATCAAACTTCTCAGATTGCTTCTCCTTTCACATCTCTGTTTTTAACTTATTGTGGTATCACAAGTGTTTTGCTTAGTTATCTTCTCTGAGTCTGAGAGGGTAATAAACTTTGACAAAAATAAAGACTTTTAATGTCATCAACATATTACAGACTGACTCACTCAATTATCTCCTTCTTCCAAACCCGTGATAAAGTGACTGAAGATAGATCATTAGATCGAGCACCCAATCCTGCTAGGATAAAGATTAAGCATCATAGAGAGATCTCATAATATGTGCACAAGTTCCCTTGATGGTTGAAAATCGTAGAAGAGTAGGCTATTAGATCTAGGCCGCCACCTGAGCAAAACTCAAAATTCAAAGTCTCCCTATCATGAATAGACTATCGATCCCTATTTAATAGGGATCGATAGTCTATTCATGATACTATTACACTTCTAATATTGGGCAGACATCGATGATGTCTCTCCATGGTTAGTGTAACTTAAAAGTAGATCTGACTTTATGAGTTAAAATCAAGTTATAGGCCTACATATTCGAATTAAGGTCACCTCACACCATATTGGACAGAATTGGCCTTCCATTTTTTTTAGAGTAGGCCTATGGAGGCCTGTTAGAAAGTAAGGGTTTTATGTAATACAGTCAAACCTGCCCTAACGGCCACCTCTATAAGACGGCCACCTGTACAAACGGCCACTTTCCGTTTCCCCCCTCGCGTTTTTTCTATATAATTTAACTGTGTAAAACAGGCACCTGTCCAACGCGGCCGCG
>NW_004797625.1:350492-358743 GCF_000002075.1 Aplysia californica | reverse complement strand
CACATGTATGTAGGCAAACCAAAATAGTATATAATATGTTAAAAAAAAGGGCTATATAGATCTATATCGAAGTAATTGGATGTAGACCCAGGTGCTGGAGGCTACTTCCAAAAACAGGAAAAATCATGATAGACTACACATATTCACTGGATCTAAATCTAGATCTAGATCTACTTTTAGAGTCTAGATCTAGATCTAGACTCTCGTCAGTGCTGTACTGTTGCTTACACTTACAACAGTTCTCGTTCGGCCACTATAGTATAGAATGCAGTTAGTACAAAAGGGGTTCTGCAGAGGGCCGGCCGACCAACAGCACACAAAAGAGGGGATATTTTGAGCGGGGTATACCCTAACCCTAACCCCAACTCTTGTTTGTATAGACCTGGTTTGTTCAGCGGGTACCTTGTCATGGTAGTGCCGGCCCTCTGCGGAACTCCTCCCGTTAGTAATAGTACACACATGTATGTAGGCAACTAAACTCTGACAAAGTCTAGTCAGAGTAGACGGTGTGTGTTTGACAGTAAAGTAGTTGTGAAGTTGTAGTAGATCTAGGAAGGTCTCCAATACTGCCAGTAGTCACTAGATCTCTGTCTATGAGTAGATCCAGAATCTACATCTCTACCACTCCCGCAGATCCCCACTGCGACTACAAATACTACGATGCAGTCTTCCTCCGAGTAGTTTAGAATCCCGCTGACCCGATCTGCTTGGATCCAGCCCAGGCACCCTCAATATTGGGTATTTAATACGAAAGCGGAGAATTTAAAAGCAAACCTTGAACAATATGTACTCAACGAGCTAAAAACGGAATGGTTCCAAAAGTGAAAGTAGACATGCCACTCACTGACCTTACCTGGTCCCAATAACACAGCGGAAGGCGAGCAATTTTGCGAAGTAACTTCACTACGAAATTACGAAATAGCTCCATGGCCTCATTTCGGTGCACCGTTCTCAACTTAAATTAATAGAAGAAAATCGTTAGATAAACATATCGAAATGAATAAATAAAAACATAATAAAGATTATCAGTATTTATGAGCAAGTACAACCTTTTATATGTTCCAGTTCCCAGCTAACCACCAGATATTGACTTCGTACTTCGTAGTTTTCAGTGTAGGCCATCGTACTTTCAGTTTTCGTGACCTACTTCTAGATTTAGTACGGGGACAACATATTTATTGGGAAGAGAGAAAGTAATCATTTTGAAATAGTAATGGATTTTTAGCTGTGAAGACACGGTAAAATCTTAATAATTTACCCTTTCGTACTGTTCTTAGCATTTGTTTTATAACCAGTTTTATTATTATCTCTCTCCCACCCACATGCAAACAGGTATTTGGCAGACCAGCAGCGAATATTTTGTTTTGTGTAATGAAATCTGGGGAAGACCAATATGCCATTTTGACTCTTACTCCAATTTGCCTTTTCTCTGTTTCTTTTGAGAACATTCGTCATTTCTTCAACACGTCAAAGGTACATTTGTAATCAAAATAAGTGTAGGCTATGCAACAAAGTATCAGTAGAACAGGAATTTGATCACACAATTCAGCGTGATGGAATTGTCGATGGGAAAAAAAATAAACTTAGTTTGACCGGCTGTGGAAACCTGACATATGAGGTCAAGGTGGGGCATACAGTCCAGCAGAAGGAACTGTGTGCTTCATTGTAGGCCCTATTGTGACGCCTAGAATCTAAAACTTTCTAACTTTTTGGAAGTTTGTAATCATCATCTCTCTTTCGTTCATTCGTGCTCTTGTGTTGGACAGAGTCTTCCCTCGACATTTATTTCGTGATTGATGTGTTGGGTAAGTTCTAGATATCAATTCATTTCATATTAGATTTACCTGGGGATCAAGTGAAGTTGTAAGGAGTATCATCGATGGTAAAAAAAAAAAGTTAGTCTGATAGATCTATGAGTACAGTAGGCTAGAGTCTATAGTCTATAGTCTGTTGATTACTGTTTCTGTACCCTACGACTAGAGAATTAGATTCTTGATTAGTTCTAAGTCTAGATCTAGAGATGTAGTTTCATGAATAAATGTAGATCTAGTGTCTGTCATCATTCTATACTTAAAATGTTACTCTGTCTAGATTCTAGATCTGGATTCTAGATCTAGATTTAGATCTAGATTCTAGATCTAGATCTAGATCTAGAATCTAGTCTAGATTAGATAAGATTTCTAGAGAAAAAGAAACTCCATACTAGAATCTAGATTTCTAGATCTATAGATCTAGATATCTAGATCTAGATAATCAAGATCTAGATCTAGATATTTTAGATCTTTTATACTTTTACTTATTAAGGACTTCCGTAACGAGCGACCACCCCATCAAACACAATAAAGAAGAGACCTACCCAAACCCAACCCCTAGATCTAGATCTACCCCTACCCCTAGCCCTCAATTCTGCTCAGTCTCATAGTGGTCGCTCGTCAGGGGAGTCCTCCCCTATTAATAGATATAGATCTAGATCTAGATCTAATCTAATCTAGATCTAGATTTAGAATCTAGATCTAGTCTAGATTCTCTATAGAATCTATAAAAATATAAATTGTCTTTCGAATACATAGAGTCATAGATCTACTACTGTACTCTATGATTCCAGTAGCCTACTTTCTACCAACAATAATAGGCTATATGTAATATTATATTCTTATTGTGTTGTGAAGTTTCATCATCATAGGGAGGAAGGATGTTAAATATAATATCATTGTTGTGGCCATATGAGCAAAAATTCAAAAAGTAAACATTTTAAATATTAATGGACAACGTTTTCACACAGTCCTACAGAGCAGACAGTGGGGTAGGAAAGGAAAGCTGAAGATATATTTTGGTTTTATTAAAACATTGTCTAATCTAGTTCCATTGTCCAAATATAGGCTATAGATCTATGAGGCTACACATAATGTATTACCCTAGCATTTTTTCTTTGGTAAGTATTTTACAGTGCTCGCTACTTTATGAAGGTCATGTGAGCCGAGCGTGTGAGACACATTTCATTAAAAACAATATAATGTATATTATATATATATGTATATATATATATATATATATATATATATATATTTTATGTATATATATATATATATATATATATATATTTTATATATATATATTTTATATTTTTATATATATATATATATATATATATATATATATATATTATATATATAATATATATTTGGTGGGAATTATTTTTTCATTAAAATCTTATCAATTTTATGACCACCAATGGATCGTGTGCAACTTGATGGGACCTTTGACAGTTTTTATCCCTTTTGCTTGTATATATATATATGATTTATTAACCCTAAGATCAGGGGTGTGGCTGAAAGACAGTAGCGGTATGAGTAGCAGTAGAAAGGCAGTGGAAAAAGACGAGAGCGCAGAGGATGGGCCAAAGAGGAGGGGGCTGAAATTCCTAACAAAAGATTATGGAGCTGGAAAGGAGGTGAAAGAGAAACTTTTTTAAAGAAAAAGTAAATTTTTGTCACTGCAACTGTTAGGATTCGAACCCGGGATCTATTGAATGAGAGGCGAACACTGTACGAAACCATTTGAGCCTCCTAGAAAATGCACGCATCGCATACATCATGCACTCCAATCTGATCCAAGTTCAAAGCAGATGAAATATTTCATTGTATTGTGTAATTGAGCCTCATAAATAAACTTCCTATAGTGGTTTACAGGGGGAATCAAGTAGCAGAGAGGTAAAGATTGATTAATGCTTTTTTTGTCATTGTCCCTTGTGCTGTTTCAACATATTCTAGATCTATAGGAGGCACAAGTTTTTTTGTGGGGGTTTTTTTTTGGTCTTTTGTATTGCATTATTTTTAAAAATTCTTTAGCGATTTAATCTTATATTGAGTTGGCAGATTGACTTTATTGTGTTGCAAGTGCCAAAAATACTCTTCCTAAAAATAATAATAATAAAAAATATATATATCAAGTGACAGTGATCCAAGAAATGAAAAGAAAGGACTTTTGCATGTTGTGTGAGAATTATCTGAGAAATTACTCTTTTTAAACATCTAAATTTACTTACAAAAGACTTTTTGAGTTGTATTTGCTAGGCTCTTTGCGAGCTGAACATATTTTTCATACGCATATATTACACATATATTTATGTCTTATATTGTCTTATGCAGCGATGACTTCCATCCTGTCAGTCTTGTGGTTTGGTTGTAAATGATTCGAACCAGCCGTTGTTTTCAATGACAGTCTTCAGTTATGAGCATACTTTCCCCTTAAAAGAATTTTGTCTTTCTTTCTCTCTGTCCAATGTTGGTGGGCTTTCTGGTGTGGTGTGTTCCATCTTCTTTTCTTTTCCTTTTAATTGTTTTGGTCTGTTTGTCTTAAACTTTTACCCTACCATAAGTGTTGTTTTGATGTGCTTCTCTTTACTCAAACTCAAACTTCGTTGCGAAATGTGCTATTTGTCTTTGTCTCTCTCTCTCTCCTCCTCTCTCCCTCTCTCTCTCCCTTTCCCTCTCTCCCCCCCTCTCTCTCTCTTTCTCTCTCTCTCTCTCTCTCTCTCTCTCTCTCTCTCTCTCTCTCTTTCTCTTTCCCCCTCCCTCTGACATACCTGCAAACACACGTCAGCATACACCCACACTCACAGGCGAGCACTCAGACATTTAAAAAGAATCTCAACTCAACCGCCTTTTCCAAAATCTTTCGCCCTTGCTTGGTGTGAATGATTGTACAGTATGTATTTTGGTTGTCGTTTGTTGCTGTCGCTGCTGGTTCAGCCGGCGGGTCAGAGTGGCCTGGCTGGAGGGCTCGACTCGTCAGCCGACTTGAGGCCTACTGTGATTCAATCCTTGCCCAAGCTAGTGATCAGATCACACGCTAGAGTGCGCGCCCCGCGTCGACACTCGCTACTGTCGCCCGATACGGGCTCGTGGAACCACTGGGGGTGATCGTTGTCTCGTAGTACGGTCCATTGCAGCGCTGCAGACACTATTGCGAACCTCACTTTGTCGATAGCTCCAGTACATGTTGGCGGAAATGGTGATCAACAACGGATTTCATTTCTGGAAACTAGTCATAGTCTTTTCTGACCTCGCCCTGGGAGTCGCTTGAAAACAGGTGTGTATTAGTAGTAGCATTAGAATTGTCTCATCTTACCGTGATGAATCCAACTAGCACTAGCAGGTGAAAGGTTCACCGACGAAATAAGATGTTAATGTTTTCGTAAAAAAAAAAAAAAGAAAAACAAAACGACGCAGACGCATTTCTACTAACAGACTGGAATCAAATAATACTGACCAGCTTCTACGAGACCTTGATTTCTCTCCCAACTTCTCTCTCTCTCTCTCTCTCTCTCTCTCTCTCTCTCTCTCTCTCTCTCTCTCTCTCTCTCTTTCTCTCTCTCCAAGTGCTTTTGCGTTTTCTTTCACAACCCTACCACCAGGTAGTAATCATCTGCGACCTTGAGGAACTGACCTTTAACGAAATTAACGCCTGAAAACAACGACACTATATTATATTGTAATGCTATGCGGGTTACATACTACGTAATGCGATGTTGAGGCAGTGGTTATATTTTTAAGCTTTTTTTCTTATAATAATGAAATATTTGGGACGAAATTGAAATCCATGTTTATGATGGATGTCAAGAGAACAATATAACAATAACAGTAAGTCAATAGGTTTACAATGCCACCTGACAGAGTGTTCATGCCCCTTGTTTGTATGCCGTTGACTGAACGAGCAAGACATTGTCTTTCTCCTCCTTTCTTGTATTAAAGTGACTTGGCCTTTGGAGTAATCCTTGCGTTCCGCCACCACGTATTCCCGACATGGGAACTGCCGACATGTACCTGGGTCAGGCCCCTACTTTTATTTTTTTTAAAGAATCGCTGGGAGATCCTGTTTTTGATTGTGTTCTATTTGGATCTATGAATGTCATGTAAACCCGAAACTCAGTAGCTGTTAATGAATTTGGACACGCCCCCTCCCCCCTTGAAAATATCCCTCTTTAATTCACGGTTAGTTGCGAGCGCCGAAAAACCCTCTATTAAAAAATTCACGGTAGCTCGTAGCTTTTGTTAGTTGATGGGTGCTTTGTTGTGGTAAACCTTCTTTTCAGTTAGTTAGCAAATGTCGTTTTCCTGTTCCAAGCCAAGTTTTTGCACTGGCCCTCATAAATCACAACATACTGTTAAACAACTCGTATCCTGTTTAAAGAGGTGTGTATGTATGTGCGTTTGTTTGTCTATCTGTGTGTGTGTGTTTGTGTCTGTCTGTCTGTCTATCTGTCTCTCTATCTCTCTTTCTCTCCCTATCTCTTTGTATGTGTGTGTGTGTGTGTGTGTGTGTGTGTGTGTGTGTGTGTGTGTGTGTGTTGTCTTTGTAAGTGAGGATCCCTCCGCTTTTGTCAAGACAAACAAAAGCAAGGCACTCTCCTTGACGCACGGTGAAATATTATGGGTGTTAAAGTTCTGACCAGCCGTAAACTCAACCAACCGACTGCACAGCCATCTAGAGGTGCATTGCAGCTGGACACGTGGAGATGTCGCCACCGGCTCGAGAGCATACTTGTGACCCCCCACTAGGCCACTGCTAATGAATCGTGGACATTTCGAAGCACGCGACTATTTTGCCACACACAGCAATTACCTGCAATCAGGCGCAGCTTAACGCTAGGGCTTTATGTAACCGCAATCTACTCCTTTCTAGATCGTCGCCCCGGGGGCCCTCCTTGTGTTCACTTATTATAATATCTCTATTGCTGTCGTCTTTGGAATTCCAAACTCGGGAATTTCACAGCCCGCTGGTGTGGGTCTGTATTATAACCGCATGTCCGTTTTTGGGACTTTGTTTCTTCCTCGTGCAGCCGAGTCGATAAGCCTGCGAGGAGAGGTGCAGGTAGGCCCGAGGGACAACCTGTCCGTGTCGTTCAAGCTCACATGATTTATGATCCTGATGCTCGGTCTGTTACGGTTGTTTGAAGGTAACCTGTATGTTGGTAAAGGGGCGTGGTGGCACTCTCAAACTTCTTACCCCTGGAGTTGTGTGCGTTGAACAGAACATTGAACCTTTGAAGAAGTTACATGTACCACGAACTTGAAGTGTGGGTTCGTAAATTGTCACTGTTGCGGTTGTAATATTTAAAATGAACCATTAGGTTTTTTTTGTTTTTGTTTTTGTAGAAAAGAGTATTTAAATTATAGGCTATAAATCTATACACATTTTGAAGAACATGTTTGGGATAATCAGTGCAGATTGGCAGACAAAAATGAGAGTGCTATCAGCCTAAATAAGAAGTGCCTTAAAGACAAAAATGAACTTTCTTTATTTTTCAAGGAAGCGATTTCAAATCAAAGCAGGTCAAGTGCGAGAATAATCCTTGTCAGCTACATTTAGGGCTCCAGTCCACAGCGAATCTGGGACGTGTTAGACCCGGTTAGACATTATGCAAATGTAGGTCACAAGTCATGATTCAGATAAATGTACACATATTCTGGGTTTCTTTTCCGGCTGTCTCTAATAGAGTCCGACTGTATTTGAAATATTGTCTCGTTTCTTGAAGTGAATGTCTTATGTTCCGAGGCGTGCTATCATATGTTCTCCTTTTTCAACGTTTCGCTCTTTTTGTTGTCCTTACCTGTTCTTTTCTAAATGTACTCGTCATTAACCAGTAGCAATATGAACTCAGCTTTAGATACTTACTAGTGTTTTGATTCATAATGGTAAGTCCTGCCTTTTCCCTCCCCAGTCAGTATGTATTGTTTTCTCTGGCTTTCATTTAATGACCGTTATTGTTTCGACCTGTTTCTTTTTTAAACTCAGATTAGATTGCATTAATTTAAAACAAGGACCAGCCCACCTCTCAACCCCCCCCTAAATCAGTGCATCATCCTCTTTGTTTTAGCAACATTGTAGTCTGATTTTTTTTCCTCCAGTCGCGTTCCAGTGTTAAAGAAAAGAAAACAATACAAAGTACTGTGTGTTTCGCTCAAAGGTTTGCAATCCCACCCGTCCAGTGTGCTTGTTCTCTTTTTTTTGTTTGTTTGTTTGTTTGTTTGTTTTCTTTTCCAGCTTTTAATTACCGCTATCATTTTAATGGAATCTTTTTTTTTACTGTAGCGAACAGTCGAACAAACTATCCTTGCACTAAATGAGTATTTTTTATCTATTAAATGTGTATATGTTTCTTCTGTCTGTCTGTCTGTCTGTCTGTCTGTCTGTCTGTCTGTCTGTCTGTCTGTCTGTCTGTCTGTCTGTCTGTCTGTCTGTCTGTCTG
>NW_004797625.1:347530-349664 GCF_000002075.1 Aplysia californica | reverse complement strand
GGGGGGGTGACAAATATAGAAAGAGAGCGTGACTGCTTTGTGTATATTCGATTGAAAGAGAAGCCGCATCAGTTACGAAAAGATGTACTTCGAAGATTAGAGACACACACGGGCCACACACAAGAAAACCAGAGAGGTACCTAAATTTTTGTAAGAGTGAGAAAGAGAAAATGGTTTAAGTAATGTTGGGCTCAGATTTAAGACTTTCAGAACAATCACACCCTTTACTTAGTGTGTCCACTTTCAGCTGACAGTTGTTCTCATTTGAAAGAGACATTTAATTTTGCTTTTTTCTGCAATGTTTATATCGGTTACGTAGATCATAGTTAGACATTTGAACAAGAAGAAGAAAAAAAAGCTTTAAAATGTACCTTTCCATGTCAGTTCTTTGATCACCTGTGATAACATTGACATAGACTCTGTCGCTGTAGTATAGAATGTTTTGTGTGGTTTCAAAATCACTTGTGCTCAAAACGCAAACCAGCTTGAGTTCGAAGACTTTGCATTTCAGCTTTTTATATGGGGCTTCCGTAAGCTGTAAGCAACAGCATCGAAAGGGAAAGGGGGGGGGGGGAGTTAAATTGAAGCGAAAGGGCAGTTAAGAAAAACAAAACCTACAGGAATGAAATATGCCTTGGGGGTATTTTTGGGGGATGTGACTAAAAGACCATTGTTAGATTTGATGTGGATTTTCGCTTGGAATAAATCGTTAGTGCTTTCCCCGAGGCAATGCTTTTAACAACACGGCTTCCCCTGGGAGCCCGAATGGAAATGTGTTTGTGAATTGGACGATATTCTAGACCGTTTTGATCAAATCAAGGCTTTGCTCGTTCTCGTTCGATTGTTTGTGCTTTCACCGAGAGTGGTTTTCACTTGTTTGCTAGTGCTATGTTTGTACGACAGTATCGTTGTGTCCAAGTGCATTATTAACCCCCCCCCAAAAAAAAAGCGCTTGCTTTCCTACAGACCTGCTATACGCCTTTGCACATAAACAAGAATACTTAACAAAGATTTTTGTTTTCGAGTGGCTTCTTTTAAAAAAAAAGATACCTAAACCACTAAACTTCGGCTTGTATACTCCGTTGAAGACACTTTCATTCAGTTTGTCTCAAGCTATGCTTGCAGAGCATATTTACATGTTTTGGACATTTCCATGAAATATGAGATTGCGGTGACACACGTAACGCGGGGATGATGGATTACCTGCTAATGAATTCTTCACAGTGATAGAGCCTTTAAGAGTGGGAGGGGGTTGGGCGGTATTAGAAGAAGGTTGCCTCCCATAATAAATAAATAAATACACAGTAAGTATATAAATAAATAAATACACAAATAAATATATAAATAAATAACTGCCCCTGCTTTGGATTTTTTTCAGCAGGTCATCAGCCTCCGCGTTACCGTTACGTGTGTCCGTTCATTTTTCATGGAATGGCCTTTCATTGTGATCTAATACAGTATTTTTCGTATTCACTCTACCCCGCGAGATTCAAACAAAACTATGATTCTTCCTGTTTTAGGTGCACCTTATCTGTGTATGGGGTGGGTGTCCTTTCGTCTCTTTTCATTTTGTCCTCCATTCTTCCGTCTCTTGACCTGGTTGTATTTAAATTGCCCAGTCTGCCTTCCCATTCACTTACCGCATCTCAATCTATTCGCTCGGTGACTGCCTGTAGATCTCTCGCTTACTCTTTCTTACCCCCTCCCCCCCTCTCTCTCTCTCCCCCACCCCCCGCCTCGTGCCTTGCTTGTTTGCTACCACTCCCTTCTCCCTTTCAGTATTCCCCTTATCTTTCTTCTCGCCCTGTTTTCTTTTCTTCAACGTCCTTTCTCTATCTCACTCTTCCCGCCCCCTTTTGTTTTCGTTTTGGCATTTTTAGTTATCTGTCACCCCAATCCCCCGGCCACCCACCTCTACAACTATTGATTTCCATCTCTAGTATCCCTTTCTTCTCTATATCACCCCTCCCCACCTCACCCCCTCTTCTCCGTTCTCTCTTTCTGCTCCGCTCTCTTGGCCTGCTTGCCTGATTCTGATTTTGTTCCGTTCCTCCATTTGCCCGCGTCCCTCTTTCTCTCTTGAAGTGCCTGTCTTTTTGTCCCAACTTCCACCTCTCTTCACCCTTCTCTGTAT
>NW_004797625.1:343465-345490 GCF_000002075.1 Aplysia californica | reverse complement strand
CACACACACACACACACACACACACACACACTCACATACAGACGCGCGGGTGCGTGTACACAATCTGGGGTCTATACGTTTGCACTCATACAGATTTACAAACATTGCTCCTGCTTATCCCCGTGTAATCTCCGTCCCTTTTCAGTTTTGCACTGGCTCACAATCGCCCTGAGAGACACACGTACATATACATACCTGAGGAATTTTTTAAGGACAAAGTTGGAGATTGGCCTATCTAATACTCTTCCCGATTTAGCCGAGAGGGATCTAAAAGTAGTCCCGGGAATCTGCCGTGTACTTTCGCCACGGAATGAAAGGAAGCAACTGGTTAAAGGGACATGCAATAGAAATCAGATTAACGGAATTTGTGCTTTTGGTGCCCCTCCTCCCCCTCTTTTTTTTTTTCTCTCTCTTACCCGCTCACGTCGGATGGTTGATGGACTCCGGGGTATGCTCTGTTCTTTTTATGACTTATTTTTTTCTAGCGTTGTCATTGTCAGTCTGTTTCTGAAGCGATGTAGGCATCGTAATGTCGACTAGCTTGAAATTAAGATTGAATCTTGTTCGTCGCAATGAAGGGAAAGAAAGCCAATGCACAGAGTGGTGTTGTTATTCAATGAACTTGCTTTGTGTACGGTTACTCATGTTGCTGTTGTTGATGATGTTGTTATACGGAGAGATCATTGATATTCCGGTGATTGTTCTGTTGTTTCTGTCTGTCTTACTTTTCCCCAGTACTATATGACCATTATTGTGTCGATGTGTTTCTTTTTACCCAAACAAACCATGGTAATTCTGCTTCAGAACAATTGGGCGTTGCTTTTGTTCTGGTCTCCGTCGCCGCATTTTTGGGGAGGGGGGGGGGGGGGGGTTCCAGAAAGTCAAATGTACTGTCAATACTTTGTCGTCTATCTCAGCCCATAGCTAATTATGGAAGCGCGTGATTGTGAGCCCCAGGGTTTGTAGTGAGAGCCAAAGGGCGTTGCCTCTTCTCCTTCTGCTTGCTCCTGTCTATCTCACTTTCTTATGATCTGCTCTTTATTTAAAGAGAGAGAGGCAGGGTGTTTTTGATATACGGACATTTCTTCCCATTGCGCAGTTCACTTTCACGTTTAAAATGGCGTGTCTTTTTCTCACTCGCTTCGTGCTGTCGAGAATGAGTTTATATATTACGAGGTCCAACTTTAATTCAAAACGCGCGCTTAATAAACCTCTCTCTTGGGAAGCAATCCAAAGGCACGTGCGTCGGGTCTCTTTTTCTTTTCTTTTTTTTTTCTTCTTATCTTCTCCTTATGCTGCGTACTCCCTGTTTGTGCGCACGTGCTTGTTCTCCTGGCTATTGTCGAAGTAAGATTTGAACGTTTACGTCTTGTGAACTGTCTTGAGAGCGTGAAAATGAGAATGGATCTCGGTGTTGCAAATACAATCGCAAAGGGAGGAACAGGTGCGGGTATCAAAATAAATAGTGTGCGGTATTTCAGGAAGGAGACATGGACGGTTCCCACTGTGCCTTGAATCCACTTGTGTGTGTCGGCCTAGTTGTAACGGGGGAGAAAATCACAACCAACGGCAGCGTTACTCCTACACCCTCCCTCCTGCCCCCCTCAGTCCTTTTTATAATATATATTTCACGACGTGCTTGTATGGCCCAGCGCGTATTATGTCAACAGAGGCGACGCTAAGCAAATCCCATTGAGGAGAAGTGGCTTGCAAGCTGAGGGGGCTTGGCTTGGCCCAGAGCAGTTAAAGTGGGGTAAACACTTGCCCATTTTGTCGGTTCTGCCGGCTCTGCAATGTCGTGCCGGAGCAGGAAGTCTTGACTGGCTTGTGGCTTGTCTACACTTATCAGATAAAATTTGGTGAGAGTAAACTTTGACTTCTGACTTTTGACACCGTAAAAATGTTCTTATTTTGACTAAATCTAGTAACTATTGCTGTCGCACTCTTTGTCATTTGTTATTCCTTCCACTTGAAGAAAGCAAATTAAATGCGAAAAACAATAGGCGTTTCTCCTTTGGACAGTTG
>NW_004797625.1:340743-341929 GCF_000002075.1 Aplysia californica | reverse complement strand
AAGAAAAGAGGACAAACAAAACACTCGGATAAAAAGAACTCGCGCTGTGTACACGAAGGTAAAAAAAAAAGAAAAGAAAACGAAAAAAAAAAAGCTCTGGACTTTCCCCCTCCCCACACCTTAACCCGCCCCAAACGTAGGGATGCCATAATAGTAATAGTTCATGGCTCACAAAGTTGTTTCCGCTGTCTTCCTGAAGCGGTGTTTCCCGAACCACGCGTCGTTTGCTGGTCACCTCATCATACTGCGACACGAACCAGCTGCATTGCCGTACCTGGACGTGAAGCCGTTTGTCTCAGGGAGGACTGTTGATTATTTATGTTCACGCAACAAGTATGTTAGTTGTAGTTGCAGTACGCGGTATACCACTGAATGTGTGCCCTCCTTGTTGCTACTTTTTGGTGTAGTCTTTCGCTAAAAACGGAACATAAATTAAAAGGAGTGTCGCAGTTGTTTCCAAAGTTTTGAAGCCCTTTCGTGACACTTGTGTAAGGATGTTTTACATTCAGCCGTGATTGTGTGCTGTGAGCCGTCGACATTTTTCGGGGGTCCCAGAAGAGGGTTTTTGTTGTCTTGAGGATTTGCAGTCTCTATTTGAGGCTGGCATAGGTCTGTTGCAGCCTGACATAATATGTCGACACGCTGTGATCGTTTGCTTTTGTTCCTGACGGTATGTATTTTTCCGTCTTGGATTTGGATCCGGAGAATCGTCTTCTGCGTACCTCGGGATTTAGGAGTGGCAGAAGACGAGATGTAATTCGACACTCCTATCTTTTAGACAGTGTATTTGTGCGGTGTGCATGCTCTCGCTATCACTTGTTATTAATTCGGTTTCTGCTTCGGAGTTTTATCTTCATCTCATTTCAGTAGGTGGTCGATGTGAGTGAGCTGTGCTGTGATGTGCTTCTTCTATATCTTGTCAATATCAGTTCCATCCTGTTCTGTTCATGGTGAAATGTGGACTTTATAATCTTGCTGGCTCGTCGTGAAGCACAGCCGAAGGAAAACCTAATTCGGAATTTGTGGTGTCAGATTTTCTTGTTGGAGTGCCGTGCCGTTCGCGGTCATGACCCTCGCGTAAGGGTTGACATAATAAAACCGGTACAATAACTCCAACACGTTCGGTGACTGGCGACCGAGCGTTAGTTTTGTGTGCCTGCTTCGCCCCTGTCTCGAGAGACCTTGC
>NW_004797625.1:337310-340185 GCF_000002075.1 Aplysia californica | reverse complement strand
CCAAAATAAGAGGAAACGCATTTTTTGTTAGTTCAGACTGAGTTTTACTGGACTTTTTTTTTTTTCTTGGTTGGAAGGGGGATTGAATTGAGGTCGTGTGGGATGATATCACGTTTCCTTGTTTTATTGTACTGTTCTTTCGCCTTTCTGTGGACTTCTGAAGGTGCCCACTGCGGGCAGTGAAAGGTTGTGCCCACCGGAGTGCACTTACTATTTTTGCCTTTGTCTTTTCTGCTCACCTTGTTTTTCTCCCGACCCTCTTATGACCATAGCGGGTAGTTGGAGGGCGCCACTCGTAGGTCCTACTTCTTTACTTTCCCTCTGTTGTTTCTGTCTGTCTGTCTTATTTTGTCCCAGCACTAGATGGCCATTGTGTCGACGTGCTTCTCTATACCCAAACAAATAACAACAAACGTATGGCCATTGTTTTGTTTTTTTTGTGTGTTTTCTAAAATGAGTTTGACTTCAACCACTCAAAGAGTCCGATACCAGCGTGTGTGGTGTAGCGATTAGGTATTTTGCCTCCGCCCATAAAAAGCCTTGAGTTCGATTCCCGTGTGGGGAGAATTTTCATTGGAGTTTCTCGGTCTTTTTGCTAGGATGTTGAATCCCTCTCAGTTCCGATGGTCCTGATAGGCAGTATGAGTCCAAAATGATCTAAATTGTGTCAATGGGGGCGTAGAAACACGTACATTTAAAAGGAAAAAAAGGACAAAATAGAAACCAATTCTGTGTGTAACTGAGAAGTTTCAGGGTCAGTTTGACACTACACATTTTTCTAGTGTAACTCATAAAAAAAAAAGAAATTAAGATCAAATTCAAAGAACATTTGGACCTCATTCTGGATTTATCTCAATATTTTCAAGTGTTAACCAAGTTTGTGGACTTGCTGCACCATATTGTTGGCCTACAATCTTGTGTGCGTCATCAGAGATCACACAGCCGACTGATTATGGCCCCTGTCTCATTTTGTTGCTACTTTGGTTATTTTGTAACGTCATGAATATCATCAACAGGGCTGGGCTCGAAGAATGACAAGTACGTTTCGTCTGAGTTATAAATATCTGTTTACTCGCTGACTCTCACACGGCCGGTTGCTGTCTCGCAATTGGGTTGTAATTTTTGTTGTCTTTCCAAAATTATATATTTTTTTTTTCTTGTCACCCCATAGCCTGAGTAGGGAAAACCCAAGGTCTTGACGTTCAAAGTGGTATAACTGTTGTTTTCAGTTGAGCGTTTGTAAGATTATGCAGCTCGCTCTCATACATGATTATTATGGTAATGGTATTTTGGCTTGGTATTTTCCTTACGTTTATCTGCAGGTATACATGCAAATTAGAAGACCTATTATTTTATTCTTGTTGGCCTGATGGTGTGGTGTGGAGTGAGTGTGTGTGTGTGTGTGTGTATGTGTGTATGTGTATGTGTGTGTTTTCGTGCGCATGTGTGTGTGTGTGTGTATGTGTGTTTGAGAGAGAGAGAGAGAGAGAGAGAGAGATGGGGAAAATAAGGCGAGGGGGGTGAGGGGAGGTAGCAGATACGTGCAGGCTGATCGTGCATCACGAGGTGCTTGAGAGCAACCCTTGGAGCTGTAGATATTTAAAGAGATGACGCTGTATGTGATGTTCGTTGCTGGGTCACATCCTTGTGTAGAAAAAAGTCTGTTTCCGCGTATGTCTCTGATCACCAGCGTTCTTCTTACATCTTCCATCCCAGCTCTCTCTCTCTCTCTCTCTCTCTCTCTCTCTCTCTCTTTCTCTCTAGCTTTCTCTCTCTTTCTCCCCCCCCCATCTTCCCTCGCCCCCTTTCTCTCTCTATGCTCTTCCCCTCTCTCCTCGTATCTCCAACTCTCTATGCTTCATTCTTATTTTTTGTTATGGTGTCTTTCCTCACCTCTTTTTTGCGCCCTCTGCTTGATTTTTTATTCTCTTTGCATGTTTCTGTTTTGTTTTTCTTGTAACTGGCGCTATCCCTCTCCACCCCACCCCCACACACCCATTTTTTTCTTTATTATCTTTTTTTTTTTGGCCTCTGCCCAGCAAACTGAAATTAATGAATCCACGTTGAGCCTTTGCAGGGGCAATATCCACCCTGATAAAGTTGGGTCACTAGTGATGAAGCTTTAGCTGTCGGAAGAGCGGATTAGGTAACTTGAGAAATTGCCTTTTTGTTATATCCGTTGTCCAACGTATTTACGCTTTCGCTGGTGTTGAGAGCCCTTAGTTTGACAGTTTGATCAGTACGTGGAACATTGGGGGTTGAATCCTAACTTGTTGCAGATATATTACGTGTTAAAAAATGAAAGCTCAAGGCTTTATACAGGTGGGAAGTTTGAGAAAGTCTCAGGTAGGGCCTTCTTATTTACTATCCGTCTTACGTGTCTGCGTGCTGTCTTTTTTATTTCCGTGCGTTAAATGTCCGTCATTGTGTCGTTGTTCTTTTCTGTACTCAATCAAAGAGATCACAATACGTCCCGCCCTTATGCTCCAGATAGACGTTTGACACAGATATTGTGTGGCAAAAGTCAATTTGACCCCTCCATTTGGAAGTTACAAGACCTTGTACGCACATCTTGTATCCCCACTCCCTGTGGGGGGTGGGGGGGAGCACATTTGGGTCATTGTGACGTCATTGTCGAAAGAAGCTGTAAACTTATACATGTATTAAGAAGGGTGGTGATGGGGAGGGAGGGGGGTGTCGAATTTTAGTATTACCGCATCTGTTCTGTCACCTTTTGAATATTCCAAAATCTCGTCGCAACGGGCGTACAACTCTACCGTCGAACCGCAGCACTCCATGAAACTGTCAAGATTGACGTCACCCCCCGTGAGCATTAATGTCTGTGACGCAAAAGACTGCAGCGTGTGTTTCACCC
>NW_004797625.1:332526-335244 GCF_000002075.1 Aplysia californica | reverse complement strand
TGTGTGTGTGTGTGTGTGTGTGTTAAAGCGAGAGCGCGAGGAACAAAAAGGAGGGGGGGGGGTAAGGGGTAAGGATAAAAACAAGTGTCTGGTCCTTCGTAACCTTAGCGTACAAGAAACGCTAAGTTCGTAACCCTTCCAGCAGAGTTGTGGCCATAATGTGGATTGTTGATAGGCACTCAGGTTTAGCCTGCTACCTATGGTAACAAAATTTGTTTTTTGCCGGTTTTCTCTTTTCCTATTATTTTTCTGGAAAAAAATGTAGCTCTTATTATGCTATTACATTGTGAGCTGCCATTCGTTTTCACGTTTAGATACCTATGGTATAGATGTTTGGATTATGCTGGTAGTGTGACCGGCTTCTTTCCCGTCCGTTTGTTATTTCACTTTCTGGTCAAACTTTTCTGAGGCACACACTTTGAAGTTTCTTTTGTCGAGTTGCTTTTCTTTTTTTTTGTTAATCAAAAGTGGTCTATGGGTGGTTGGTGGGTGCTCTGGTGTGGTTTTGCTTCTTCTTTCCTTTCAAACACCTATCGTCCTTATCTTTTCTCCTTCTTTCTGTGTTTGTTACACTCATGTAACACCTCTAATCTTCAGCATCTACATGACCTTATTGCGTTGCAAGTGCCATAAAACTCTAATTAACACTAAAAGTGGTCTACAACTTTCAAGTTGATGAGAACGCATCTGTATCTACTGTTACTGTATAGCACGAGGGGGGACCGCCGATGGGAGATTTGGGATTAAGACTCCCCAGTGCGCCATGCTCAAGTGGCACACAAACGAATTGCTCGTATTCTCCCCAGGCCCTCTCCAAACAATCTCGCATTGTTATGAGTATCACTGCAGGGCTTACGCGAAACATGGCAGCAATAGTGTTGATTGCACACCTCACGGCCCCCTCTTAAATAAGTCTGATTTGTACAAGTCTGCAACATACCACCGCTCCTACTTTGTCTTTTTCGTGGCTTTCGCACCAGGGTCCGCTTTATCGTGGTGCGACGTATGAATGTGTATGATCGTTTGTGGTGTACAGTTTTACCTTACGTTGTGTTTTCGCTTCCTTGAAAACTGGTGAGCTGAGGATGTGGTTGGGTGTCGTTGGGGTTTTCTACTCGTGTCTTATCCACTATTTTTTCTTTCTTTTCAGCTCTTCGTTTTCATTCAATTTGTTTAGGTTTTCTTCGTTTCGTGTATGTTTTAAGCGCTGTAAAACAATAACTCGGAGAACGTAGTGTCAGTTTAGTGCTGTTACAGTTTCGTGTACACCCGGGTCTCCACAAAAAGGCCTGGATGTGTTCTAAGTAGTAATACGCCCACGTCTGGTGGCGGCCCCCACAACGGGACAGGTTTATTTAATAGGATTAACCGGTCCAGGTTGAGCCATTTGTCTGGCCGTCAGAGAGCGCATTCTTGAGATGTCCGGAATGTTACAGAGAAAGACAAAGGAATGTTACGTACAGCGCGAACGTTGGGGGCGGGGTCATTCCTTTGGGTGCTCTCCGTGAGGTCCTGGGTTCGTTTACTGTTTTTTTTTTCTCTTTTAAACGTCCCTGTTGTCGCTGTAAATGCGAGGGTGGTTGGAATCCTGGGCATCACCGATTAGTCGTACTTCTTTTCTTTCTCTATCTTTTTTTTATCTGTGTTACTGAATTAAACAAAATCCCTCAAGTGTTAAGCAAGTACATAGTGTGTGCATTCCAGTGGGCGTTATAACTGCGCGCCAAGGTTATGCTTAATTCCACTAAAGAAGCTTGGCCGTGAGAACCAAGCTCAGGCTAAAACCATCCCAAACCCGAGTGAGCCAAGTGTAAGTATGGAGTAAATGAGGTGGAAAGTCCGAAGTGGTTGCAAAATGCAACTTTTTAACGTTCTCAAGTTTAGGATTTCCGCTCAGCGTGCTGCAATGATACTATCTTTTGGACGTGTACTTTGTTGACGAGATATTTTAATGAACGTGTACTCTTTCATTTGTGGGGTTGGCCTGCTGCGGTGATTCTATTTAGCAGTACATAGGACATCTTTCTAAATGCTATATTTTGTGTGCCTTTTTGTACTTACAACTGACACTGTTGGGCCTTTGTGCGACTTTGGCTCATAGTGGTTTCGAATATGGAAGGACCTGACATCAGACCAACTGTACTGACTTTTATGGTGGTGTAGATATATATGTATTTGAAGCTTTGTTTTGATAGTCACAGTGCCGATAGCTTCTATCTCTTGCAAAGTCATAATATGAAATAAAAAAAAGAAGGGTTTTTTTTTTTTTTGGGGGGGGGGGATGTTGGGAAGTTCCGTAAAACAACTCACAGGTTCATTCATAGGTGACTAGGGTCGTTCGAACTTCAGTCAAACTTGATATGATCCAAGCTAACGGCACACCTAACGAGTATCATCTTTCAGGAGAATTTGTGTGTGTGTGTGTGTGGAGAGAGGGCAACAATGCCAGAGTGATAGACTGGTTATTGATTTGTTTGGGCAGGCCAGCTCGGGGTCCGAATAGAGCTGTCTCGGGATTTGGAAAAGTAGAATCCCCAGAGACTCCCATTTCATCCCCGAGCAGAATGTAAGAGGAAAAAAAATCGGCGGTATATCTTATCAAGAATATCTCCCAAGAATGGATTGTGAGCCGTAATGGTCTGTCTGTCTGTCTGTCTGTCTGTCTGTCTGTCTGTCTGTCTGTCTGTCTGTCTGTCTGTCTGTCTGTCTGTCTGTCTC
>NW_004797625.1:323868-332426 GCF_000002075.1 Aplysia californica | reverse complement strand
TAAAAAAACCTACCCCCCCCAACCCTCAACCCAAGATTCCAGACTTTCTCTTACCACCAAGAACACTCATCCCACGCCAGTCGCGGTCACATGCACCGCTACAACAACAGCATGGCGCGACTACGGCCGCAGTGAGTGGTAGCGGAGATGAGCGTGTCGGTGTAGCGTGAGTTACGAGGATTTGACGTTTATGGGGCGAGACTTGATGCACGTTCATCTCTAGGCCTCGTCTTAGTACCACCCGATACCATTCCCTGTGGGGATTCCCGACACAAACAAGATGGCCGACATGGTTTTCGTGTTCATTCTTTCTTGGTTTCTAGTACATCGATTTGGGGGATTTTCTGAAGGCAGTGTAATTTGTTTAAATATTTTTTCTTTTAATGTTTATATTTTTATTTTTTAAATTATTTTTTTCTGGGGGGTAGGGGGTTTTTTTGGTGGCCGAGTGGCGTTTTTGGGAGTCCCTGTTTTGCCCCAAATCGATCATTTGGAGGGGGCAGTCTCCGGTTTTGTACATGCATTATCAAAATGAAAAACTATAGAAATGCAGTTAAAATATTTCGTAATTTTGATGAAGTTCATGAGAGATAACAGATGCCAATTGTTAGCCCAGTACGTGTCATGCTGAGCTGGGGTGCCGGTCACTCATTGACAAGGTTTATTAATCCACCGCGGTTTCACAGTATCATCAAAACGGACGTTTAACAATGTAATTGGGAGCCCCTTCTTCTTATTGAAAGGATCTTTGGAAATAGGCGTTGACTCATTGAGCCACGAGGACGTGCTTTCCGATCATTAGACAACACATTGAAGAATTGATGTTTCTGTGTGCTTTAAACAAGCATATTAAATTCATTATATTATACATACTATTTATTTTAAATTCTGATGTTTTGGTGGGGTTTTTCTTTCTCCAAAACTTTAAAGGCAGCTAACAACATGGATTGAAATTTGCAGATTCGTATTTCTTATTCGTGGATGATGGTTTAAAAGGCACCGCAACATTGCCTTTGGTCTGTTGCTGATCGGGCATAATTTGTGTCCGCTTAGTCCTTTCGGAGTTAAACCTTTGCCATACCTCGCCAAGAATGTTTTCATCCTACTGTACTGTATTTTTAGTCTTGCTGCTAGTGGCCAGTACATAGCTGCACCAGAATCTGCAGTGCCACTGACACTTGGAAGATGAGGGGTCAGGGGTCACAGACGACGAGTGACAAGTGAGATATGCCCGACGCTTCACGTGACTACATTCCCCATACCGCTAGACCATAATTTTATACGCTCAGTCAGAATCTAGGACAGATCGAGCCGCTTCCCGCATCTCTCCGACGAAGCGAAGCATTTCACCCACGTAGCCCCGCATTGTTTCATTTCTTTTCAATTTCTCCCTCCTCTTCCTTCCATCAGATGGTTATCTGGGCGCCCTCCCCTCGGCAATGAGGCAAAAATTAATCCCCTTCCGGGCGAAATCTTCTCGCATCTTTTTGTACCTCATGGCTTCAAACATTCCTTTTTGTCGTGGGGATTCGTCACTGTTAAGAGCGGGCGAATGCGGAGTAGTTATGAAGCGTTTTTGATAGAAAAAGTAGTCTTCAGCGAGGCCTCGGGGTTTTCTGTGAGAAGGAACCGTATGATGTAGAGAGGCGGACAATGTCTCCGAGGGTTGTAGCTGATCCTCCTGCTCGCCCTCCGGTGCTCTATCTCGCTCAGATCGTAGCCTGGACTCCCCGTAAAGCCTTCGGGCCGCTGCATTTTGATGCCCGTCCGAGCTGCAGCCTTGATGGCCTGCGAAGGCCGGGAGAGAGATTCGCGTGGCTTATTGGATGCACCCAAGTCTCGTAAATCGCTGACTCTTGCCTCTCCCTCCGCCTCTGACGCGTGTTCTGCCGCCTGAAGGCGTTTGCGGCTGGGTATGAAATTGATTTTTAAGATTTATTGTGATTAGCTGGTATGTTATTACTCCGATTTCTTTGTCCTGATTAGGATTAAGGCCTTTGTTTATTGAAATTTTGCTTAGGGCTATCAAGTTCACGAGTCGCAGAATAATAATTAAGGCACTTTTAAGGAGAATTGAAAGAGTGAAAACAGTGAGAGCTGGCTTTGTGTTATTTTTGTATAGTAAAATGAGGAGAAGCTGTTCAGAGGAATGCCCACAATCTTCACATCAGCGATGACTGAAAGAAAACTTCAAGTTAAAATTAGATGCACTTGTTTATGATAATAACATGTTTGCATTCACATTTTTGGACATCTCTCCCCCCTTCCCCTTCTGCCCCCCTTTTTTTTTCTTTTTTGTTGTTGAAAATTTGATAGTGAGCGAATAAAAAAAGACATTCATAATTTCGAACAGCTTAGTTCGTAGTCCTCCTTCTTCTTTGAACATATCACACCGTGACCATCATTTTATTAGTGTGTCTTTTCTATACTTAAATTAAGCGCTGTAAGTTTTAAATATTCGTTTTCGTTTCTTTTGTTTGTGTTTAATTTAAAAACAAAACGTATCTAAGAACATTTTCGCTTTCGCATATGTATCTTTATAGCTTAACCTCGGAGCCCCCTCCTCCAGTCTAGGCTAGCCGCTCTCACCGACCCCCACTCCTCTCATCTGCCTCCCCACCTCCCCCAGTCCGTCATCTCCCCTTCAGCGCGTCCCCATCACCGTCTCTAATTCAGCGTTTCCGTCACCTTCAGAAGTGACGTAAGCACGGTGGAGGTGACAACGAGAGGGGTATGTTTAGCCCCCAGAGCCAGGAGACAGCTCCTACAAAAGATGGAAGATAACGTCGACACCTGATACAAATAATGGTACCGGAGATGAGGCGGTGAGATAAAAACCTGACAGCTATTGACCGGGGACGTTCCCTTTGAGCTGACGCGAGAACTGAACATGAACAACAACGGTTTTTCGGGACGTTACCGTGCCATTGAAGAATACTGAAGGACTACTATCTGACAGAATTCTCCCCCCCCCCCCTTTTTTTTTTAAATGTGAAAAGACGCGAAGAAAGACGCCGACGCATCCCCCTCCTCCCACACACGCACACAACAACACGCTAACAAGATTACATACTCACAAACCTCTTGTAGCGAGACAAATTAAGAACGGGTGTAACAAAACACACAAAAAAGTTACATAAGTAAATAAAAGATAAAAGAATACAATAAGATAGAAATATAACAAAAGAAAACGTGAACGGAATTAGAACAAAATAGATCCATGCTTTACGAAGTACATGTATACAGGACACTCCACCCCCTCCCATTCATCCACTCCACCACCATGTGGTCACTTTTAAGCGCAAGGGGGCTATCCCGAAAAATGCTGTTTAGAGAAAGTCGAAGTTGTAGTTTTTGGACACCTGAAATCTATCTTTAAAAGACAAGGAAGGTTTTCTCTATAACTAAACAAATATACACACTACACACCAATGAAACCAAACTTCTCCTATTGGTAGGGCAATTCGCACTTTTGGTGTAGGTGAAGATTTCTGGAAACCACCGAAATCTGGGTTAGCCCGTTTGTCCTTAAAAGCGACCATGTAAGCTTGTCTGTTTGACTTGTGGTCCATGGCAGTCTGTGGCAGGACACGTACTTCCCGCGGGCGGCTTGCACTTTAGGTCTCCTTCTCTGTTCTCACGATCTCCTGCACCTGTTGCTGTTTGCTTAGGTGTTGTCGCTCACTCGGCGTGCTACCATAGGCCTCGCCGGACGGACCCTCTTCTTTCTGGTGGCTCTCGCTGTGGTCTGCGTCCTCTTGTCTGTCTGTCTGTCTCTCTGTGTGTCGTCTGTCTGTCTGTCTGTCTCACACTGTCTTGAAAACGCACCCACGCGTGCGCGCGCACACGCACACACACACACACACACACACATACACACACACACGCGCACACACATGCACACACACACACACACACGCACACACCACACACTCACACCAACCCCTCTGTCTGTCTGTCTGTCTGTCTGTCTGTCTGTCTGTCTGTCTGTCTGTCTGTCTCTCTCTCTTTCTGTCTCTCTCTCTCCCTTCCGTTCTCTCCCTCCCTCCCTCTTTCATTGAATGTGTTTGTGTGTGTTAGTGGTTGTCCAACCATACGTCTGCTTTGCCTTACCGCGTCGATGTCCCAAACAAACACTCCTCCAGTATGTCGTGTCTATCTGAAACGACTATATCCTGTCGAGTTGACTACTTTCGACTTTACTAGACAGATGGTTGCACTTTTCCAAATGTCTATACTCCTCGGGCATTCTGTGAAAGGTTTGTATGGGCTGTTGGAGGGTGCTCTATTGTGGTTTTCTACTTCTTTCTTATCAAACATCTATGGTTGTTATGTTTCCTCCTTCTTTGTTGAGTTTGTTAATCTCCAGTAAAGTAGTTCCAATTGTGCCTGATCTACAACAGGGAACTTCTGCTTTTTCTTTCCTGATCCTTACTATTGTCATTTTCCTCTACTTCTTTTGTATGTTTGTCACTCTCTTGTGACCTGCTATATTGGGGTGCCTTGATAGTCGAAGCAGACCTTGTGCTGTTGAAGCTAGAGAGGTGAGCAGTCTAAGTCTGATTCCTTGTAAAGACTTCTCTGTTGACACCCACCCCTTGGCGCTCATATGACCTTATGCAGTTGCGAGCGCCGTAAAACCCTCTACTATTTAAAAAGAAAAGTTGTTCCAGCATCCGATCCGGACGTGTTGTTCCAGCATCCGATCCGGACGTTGAGGATTGTCTTGTTAGTGAGACGACTTCCTGTGCCTTCGGCATATTGTGGAAGGGTGGCCAGTTCCTTTCCACGCCGCCTTTACTTCCCCAACTGGAAGTCATGGTACCCATTCCTGCTGGGTGGGAAGGAGGGGGCGAAATAAATCCGTGTCCGAATCGAGGCTCGAACCCGGACTTTCCGCTAGTAATATCTCTAATTGTCTCGTCGAGACCTAGTTGAGGGGCAAATGCCGTAAAACTCAATTGGAAGGGAATTTAATGTAAGCACGAAGACCACCACTTTCATTTGTACAAAAATAGCAGTCGGTACAAAGTGAATATAATTTCATGATGGCGTACCGGTCGTTTTTGGCACGGCCAGCCTGTGTCAACAAATGGATGTGAACCTCTCTTCGGTTGGGTTCTGTTTCTCCATTGACAAATATTGCACTGGTACAAATTATGAAGCTCTCGGTTCACCCGTGTGTTGACACAATACGTTTGCCTTGGATACACAGCTAACAGGAAAGGCGAGAACTGCTAGGATAACTCACCTTTTACTTAATTATTTCCTTTAGTAGTGTATTGGAGCAAGTGGTTGAGGGGCGCCACTGGAAGGTTCTACTTCTTTTCTTTCCCTCTGTTGTTTCTGTTTTTCTGTCTTATTTCTTCCCTGGACTGACAATATATCATATACGTTACTTTTTCCTTCCTCTGATGTCCTTGGGGTGTGAAGGGGAGGTGCAGGTTTCGGTCCTGTTCAAGATTACAGCGTCTATATATTATATATAATGACCCTTATTATGCCCATGTGCTTCTGTTTACTCAAATTCAAAACTCAAACTGCGATGGGAATGACAGTGGTTGGAGTGGAATCCATGTAGGATTATCCTACATTTGACACCCCATGCAGACGTTGGGAGAAACAAGTCGCAGCTCGTCGTCTCCACTCCGGCTCGTCAGTCTCGTTAAGTCTTACCCCCCTCCCCCCCAACTTCCCGCGCTGACCGCGTTCAGTTCAACGCCCGCCGTGGGAAGTGGGACATCTGGACACCACCCTGGAGCTATCATAGATAGGGCCTCGGAAGAAGAAAAAAAAATCTCGGGACCATAAGGGATTGATACATTCGGAAGGGTCTCTGATATGTCGTGCGTACTGTACGCTGTAACGCAGTTTTAGGGAAAGAACAGAAGGGCGCTCCGGTAGTTCGGTTGGTATCTTGCTGGCCGACGGAGCAAATGGTCCTGGTTCGATTTCCAAACTTGGCGTTCTTGAAATCTTTATTGTTTTGTGGAGTTTTAAAGGTTCCCAACCCATCTGGCTGGGTGGTTGTCGGGTGCTCTGGTGTGGTTGGCTCCTTCTTTCCTATCAAACATCTATCGTCCTTATCTCTCCTCCTTCTATTTTGTGTTTGGTACTCTCTTGTAATACCTCTAATCTTCGGCACTTATATGACCTTATTGTGTTGCAAATGCCGTAAAACTTACGAAAACTATTTTAAAAAACTAGGTCTTTTCGGAGACAGATGTTGGTTAAATTCGATGTTCCGGCCTCTTAAATAATCTTCGGCACATATTTTATTATGACCTTATTGCAGACCTGCCACTCATCCCGATTTAGTCGGGATGTCCCGATTTTTTGCCCCAAATCTCAATCCTCCCGATTTTCCCGATTTCGATCACGTGTATCCCGATTTCTTGTCCCAGTCTGCTGTTGTGCCGGGTTTTTCTAAAAACATACAAGCACCCATCGCACTTTTTGTCAGTAGGAACTCGCAGCACTATTTCCCGAAATATCGATGCCGCATTTAGTAGTTGACTCTCCCCAAGTTGTATGTGATCTTTTCCCGCACTCAGAATTCTCCGATGATAGCCTGGTAAGTTACAATTTGGGACGTTCAATAATTGATAATATTCGTAGTTCCGCTTTTACTTTCAAAACAAGCCTTGTCCGAGGTCTGGTAACTGCGCGTTCACATCAAACACTCGGACCAGCGACAGTCTTCCTAACCTTTACACAACTATCTGTAACTGCGGTGACAAGACTAACATACGGCCGTTGTCGTTGCTTTAGTCAGAACGCATTATGAGGGATAAGAGATTTGTTGGTACATTTGGTCGGTCGGCCGCCGTCGTTATCCTAAAGTAGAACGACTGTCGCTCATCCGAGTGTTTTGTGTGAATGCGCAGTTAGTCGGATCCGTTAGTAAAATTGTTTCAATCGCGCATTCGCGTCACGTGACATATCATCACCGTGTGAGTTCTGCGTGTCGGGGACCGTCCGTTGACGGGGTCAACTTAAGTTCATGTATTTCGGTTATAGACACTTGGACTAGGAGTACTTGACGCGATGCTTCAGGATTTACAAAAAATAATGATAACTTGCACGTACGCATGCACGCACGCACGCACGCACGCACGCACGCACGCACGCACGCACGCACGCAAACAAACAAAGACATGCAGAGGGCATATAGGCCAAGGAATTTATGGTCACCCTTGGCAAAATTTTAAGTCAGCCTTGGCGGTCACCTTGGTGATTTGCTGTTGATCCCGATTTTTTTCACCACATCCCGATTTTTTTCACCACATCCCGATTTTTTCTCCCTGAGATCCTGATTTTGAGGTTTCATAGAGTGGCAGGTCTGTTATTGTGATGAAAGCGCCGTAAAGTCATCTTGTACCCTCGGGGCGGTGCTATTGACTGAAGTGTCTTTAGGCCATTTCCGGGGGGGGGGGGGGGGGGGAGACATTAACACCTCGTGTTCTTATGCACAGTAGAATTGTAATTGTAAATGGGCTGATTTATCATTATTATCAATGTCACGCTCATAACTGTGCCTGACCTGCAACAGGGAACTGCTGCTTTTTCTTTCCTAATCCTTACTATCGTCATTTTCCCTCTTCTTTTTTTGTATGTTTGTCACGCTCCTGTGACCCGCTATTTCCGGGGTGCCTCGATAGTCGATGCAGACTTTGTGCTGTTGAAGCTAGAGAGGTGAGCAGAGTAGTTTGATTCCCTGTAAGGACGTCTCTGTTGACATCCACCCCTTGGCGCTCATATGACCTTATGCGTTGCGAGCGCCGTAAAACCTCTACTAAAACAAACAAAGCCATTGTGAAACTAAAAACTTGTGGGGTTAATTTATATATTTATTTAATTAATTAATGTATTTATTGATTTATTTAAGGAGGGGTTAGGGAGGGATGAGAAATCATTTATTGTACCTTTTGCCCAGTTTTCCCACCTCTATGTGTGTACCACATCCAGCCTAGGCCGGTTACTGTCGGGTCTGTCGGGTCTGTGAATTTCTGTGGCGCGAAGGCCGGTGGCCTCAAGGCCGCGCCTAGTTGATATTAATTTGTAGGAGCGGATCACTTGACGTCACGTGAGTAAACAGGAATGTGGCTTCTGCGTATCAAGATAAGACAAGAGTGGATAGTACAACGGGCTTATTTGTCCTTAAGTGGGCTCTATTTAAATTCTGTCGTGGTTTCTTATTGTAATTGTTGGGATTCTACATGCTGTCTGTTAATACTTACAGTTTATTAAATATAAATGTATATTTGTCTGTCATTCTGTCCATATATGAGGGTACAGCTGCACAAGTGATATTCATTCTCTCTCTCTCTCTCTCTCTCTCTCTCTCTCTCTCTCTCTCTCTCTCTCTCTCTCTCTCTCTCTCTCTCTCCCCTCCCTCTCTCACTCTCTTTCTCTCTGTCTGTCTCTATCTCCCCTCCCTCCTCTGCCTTTCCATGTTCCTTCTCTCTTTGTGCCCTTCTCTCCCCCCCCCCCCAGATGTATCTAGTCTCGTTCGGACGTATTTGTGTCGCGGTGCCTCGCAGCCAACAGGGGAGGAG
>NW_004797625.1:321471-323768 GCF_000002075.1 Aplysia californica | reverse complement strand
CCCATTCTCTATCTATATCGCTTTATTTCTTTTTATGTTCCCATCTATTCCCGATTATCGTGCCCCCGCTTTCCTGTCGGCGCCACTATTTCCCAACTTTTATTTAAAGTACGTTCTCGTGGTCCGTTTCTTCAATTTCTTTTTAATGTCTGTTCTTCGTGTAATGTGACCTTCTGCGGGTTCTCTCGCCATTAACAAAATTCATTCAAATAAACCTCTTCTTTTTCCTATTATTACCCCTCTGTATATATGCCTTTTTTACACGAGCATTCTTCTACGCGTGTTATTTAGAAAAATGGAAAGAAGGGGTAAAAAAGCAGGAAAGAAAGATTGGGTGCTCAGTGTTGATGCTTGGCAAAATGCGACCGTTTTAGACTAAAACATGTATTAATCGTGCGTTTCCTTCTAAATCTGAGCTCCACTGCTTAAACTCTTGTAGGGCATCTGATGAACATCCCAGCTCTTCCTTTTATCGTTATCAGCACGGCAATCGGACGGGAGTTGGAGACGAGAGACTAGTCTGTTTTTAGACGTTAAAAGGAAAACAAAAGAAAGAAGAGGCGGCCTTATCGTGGAAATTGCCGGTGATTTATGTATTTCGTGAATAGAAATACTTGAGAAAATTCTGTAGTTTCTGTCTGTTGTCTCTCCTCCCCGCGAATGCTCCATGAGCGTGATTGTATCACGAATGGCTGGCGGCGCCGCGTGTCCTCTGCTCCTCTTCTACCTCTACTTTTATTCAATGTTCCTATAGAGATCTTGTCTGTGTCCCGAGGTGTGCGTTGTTTCCTCAGTTTGTATTATTAAAACGTTCTGAGTGCAGTGCGGGCAAATCGTCTCGTTTTTCCTCCCTTCCTCCCCATCTGCACATATTATATTTTTCGAATTGCTCCTCTTTGCTCAAACAAACCTTCTGAACATTGGCTACAGTAAGGAGAGTTTGCATGGCTCTCCGCCATGTAGACACTGTCATGTTGTAGATTGACGTAACTTTCTCATTTTGGAACGGTCGTATATTGTAAAGCCTTGCCGTGCCCTGTCCTGTTTCTGTGGAAATATGGCAGACCGGCGTCTGTAGTGGAGCGGTTAGACACTTTGCAGTCGCACGTAAAAGATCGGAGTTCGATTCCAGTGTGGGGAGAATGTTTCATCGAATATGTCGTCTTTCCACTGATACATGTTATCTCTTTGGGTAGGCCATGAGACAGGGTCGAAACCCGTCTCCCGAATGATCTAAATTGTGTGGATGAGGCCGCAAAACAGCTAAACAAACAAACGTAGCAATTATCATGCTGACTCACCGTAAGCTACAGTACCAGAAACGACAGCCATAGTAAGTACGTGATTTTCCTCAGCGGGAAGGGGGGAAAAAATGAGCCGACCGCCTGTGAGCGGCCTGTTGGGATACCGTCATGCCAATACGGACAGGGACAAAACGTAGCTAACCGGACATAAAGAAAATAAACCATGCTTTGCAAATCGTTCTTTAAACCCATCAAAAGCCAATAACCTGGCCGTGCTCAAACGGGCAGACTCTGACAGCTGTCCATCCGTTTCTTCGTAGCTGGCCACTGGATGTTTGTGTTTTATTGAGCGAGAGAAGCGGTGTGCCGTGCTCAGTTTATTTTTAAGCTATTTGGACGTTGGACACATCCTGACCTCTTCCCTTTTCTCTGTTATGATTATGGTATAGCAGTTTCCTTTTCACAATGTAGAGTATGCTTTCCATATATTTGTAACACCTAATTGTATGCCTTCCATATCGCTGTGTGTTTGTGGGTGGTTGGAGGGCGCCACTGGTAGCCTCTGTTGTTTCTGTCTGTCTGTCTTCCTTTTTCCTCAGCACTAAACGACCAGTTTTGTATCGATGTACTTTTCTATGCTCACACTCAAACTAATGCTGTGTGTTTGCTGTTCTATTGTTGAAGCTGGTTTTCATGTTCACAAACCTCAAATTATCGCGGATTTCCTGAACCGACATTGTGGGTGGTTGGAGGGCTCCCGTGGAAGTCCCTGAAGTGTTCGCTTCTCTTCCTTTGCGATTCCTATCTGTCTTGTCTTTCCCCTGCACTGAATGACCGATGTTATGTCGATGTGCTCCTCTTTACTCGACCGAACGTGCTGACATTTACTGGGGTAAAAAAAAATGACTTAACGAGAACAGCCGTGTTCTTGAAAAGTGCTCGTCAATTTGGCAAAAAATAAATTGATGTTCGGGATTGCCCGTATTACAGCTTATTACTAAAATTGCGTACTGGTTGCTGGCAAACACACAAATTACCACACACACACACACG
>NW_004797625.1:318441-320258 GCF_000002075.1 Aplysia californica | reverse complement strand
AGAGAGAGAGAGAGAGAGAGAGAGAGAGAGAGAGAGAGAGAGAGAGAGAGAGAGAGAGAGAGAGAGTTAGAGAGGGGTGATTCTTTTTTCGCCTCTTGAGAAAAAAAATATATGTATCATGAACGACGAGAAAGCAGCGGGAGGCAAGCTGGCCTATGTATTAAACGAGAGGAGGGGAAAAAATGCAAGTAGATATATAAAAAACAACAACCGTACTTTGATATCATATGTGTTCATATTTGCCTCTTTTATCTGTAACTTGTTGATGTTTGTTATGGTTTGAATTGAGAGAGGAATAACATAAGCAGGTTTGATGTTGTTTTTCCCCCCCATTAACCCATGGCCTTAACTAGGTGAGTAGCGTGTTGTATTTTTTAAAATTGCTTTTTTGTTTTTTTGTTTTGTTTTTGTTTCCTTGTGAAACAAATAGATGAGGGTGATGGGCGTGTGGAAAGTTTCATATTTCTAGTTGACGAGCTATGCGGGTCGGATGACGCCGAGACGGTCTCCAGTTACCCACGGCTAGTTGCATATTCTCCTGACGTCGTGGTTTTAGTTTTATCCGCTGACAGACTGAAGCAGGTGATGTGTGGCACGTAACCAGTTTCCTGTATCGTTTCACGCTCACCCCAGACCGCTTCACGCGCTGCTCGAATGGATTATGTAATCGCGGTGTCGTGCTATAACCGTGTAACTGGCTTTTAGAAAATTTCTAGTCTCCCCCCCCCCCAAAAAAAAATAAAATAGATAGATAGATAGATAGATAGATAAATGAATAAATAAATGAATGAAATAACAGAATAAAATGAAAACAAAACCGACAATAGCAATATTATTCCCCTCCCCCAACTTAAAATAAAAGCCCTTCTGATTTAAATGAGGAGCGTAGACAGAAAGAAACTATTAATAGCGAATGTCGACTCGTTATTTTTTTCTATTGAGGTCCCGTAGATCAACTCTGGCATGGTGAAAAAAAAAAAGATATAAAAAAATAGGGAAGACTATTAATTTTCCTTCCAGTTTCACGGCTACGGCATGACTTGAAACACCATTGGTATTCTCTAGCTGGTAGGGGATAGGGACAACAAAAAAACACCTAACCTGTTCCGCTGTTTGTTTTGTTCGTTCTGTTCCCCCCTCTGTGGTGTTTGACGGCCCTGTCATCAGTGTCAGCGCTCGGGGACTGTGTCAGAACACGGGAGTTTGAGACCACAGCAGCTGGCGATCTGTGTCACTGTTGGCGCTACGCTAACCCGTTTTCATAGATGTTTTTGACTTTTGTTTGTTTTTGACTTTGCTGCACGTCGGAATAGTTCAATTCTTTTTATTAGTTTTGTTTAATCGGCAGTCGCCGAGTTTGTGCCCCTTCTAGTGTGCCATCTGACGCTTATATTATGTAGATGGTATTGCGCTTCAAATTCTGAGCATAAATCCGTTGCAATCTATGTTTACGTAGTTCTTTGGCTCGTGTTTTTCATTAACCCTGTTCCCTGACCACGCCCCTAGACTTTTCCACAAGATGAGAGTTTGACCCCTTGACCACATACATACTGTGTCTAGTCTCCCAGTGGTAATATTGGATCTGTCTTAGGTTGTAATTGCGTTTTGTCGTGCATGAAACGATGTACTCACAGATAGCTCCCTGGCGTCTGCGGTGTAGCGGTTAGGCGTTTTGCCGCCGCGCGCAGGAGATCCGAGTTCGACTCCCGAATATTTGGATAAAAAAAAAAGAGATGTTGTATCCCTCTCAGCCCGCGTTGGCCCTGACAGACAGGGTCGGAAGCCCGCCCCCTGAGTTATGAAAATTGTGTCCGGGG
>NW_004797625.1:312006-314784 GCF_000002075.1 Aplysia californica | reverse complement strand
GGGGGGGGGGGGTTGCAAATTTGTTTCATGTATCGGTGTCCAGATTAAAGGCGGTATTCCTTTGGCGAAATACATTTTCTGCTTTGTGAATGAGCTGGGTACATATGAAGAGATAAGAAAAGCGCGAAAGATGACGAGGTTCACAGTGATAAACACCGGAAAAAGGGAGAAGGCTGTGTATTATCTCGAGCCTCTCAAGAGTGCTTGGCATTTCTCTGCACGGGGTGAATTGACTAAGCCTTGTAGTGTTAGGAACGATAAGTTTTTGTTTGCGTATGATATGGCAAATATTATCCTCTCTAACTCTAACAACTTTCATCGCTTTGCCTGTTTCAAAAGGATAGACTTTCATTTATCAACTTTCATTTATCGCGCATGCGTGCGTTTGTGTGTGTGTGTGTGTGTGTGTTTGTGTGTTTGTGTGTGTGTGAGTCTGTCTGTGTGTCTGTCTGTGTCTGTGAGTGTGTGTGTTTGTGTGTGTAACTGTTTGTTTGTTTGATGGAAGGTGTCTGTTCTGAAAAACAAACAAACTGGACACATCAAGCCCCTTTTCAATTTCTATGTTTTTATTATATTTATTTTTTCGTTGACTTGTGTTGTTTTCAATGCACAAAGTAAAAGAGTCATCTTAATGATCTGTAAGTCAGATTTCAGACAAATTCATATATTTAAGTACAGCTTTACACTCTCTTTACACTGAAAGTTGTGCCACAAAAGCTGAAAAACGTTTTTTTTATTACACTTCTTGTTTTTTATGTCCCATATTGTCTTTTGGGTAGGACTTCAAATTGGTCCGTGTCATTGCCTCGTTGTCGCGTCACTGTGCTTTTAGTGGTGGAAGTCCCCTCTCAGTTCTCTTCATCTATCTACATAAGGTCGTTGCATGCGGTGAGAGCGTAATGCAATCTGCACTTATCAGATTGCCGATCGACTCTCCCAAGTTTTTTCATAAGTGCATGTCATAGATTGTATATCGGAGCAGAGAGAAATAGAGAGCGGTAAAAAGGCACTTTTCATTCAAAACGAAATATGAGAGGAGTGCGAGTTGAAAGGAGTGTGATGATGGTCGATGTTGAAATGATCTCCACCATAATATCTTACGTTCACTGCAGTTGATAACGTCTCGTAATGACATGCTGTGGGTCGTTGTAGGGTTCTGTTCATAGTTTCTGTTTGCTTACTGTTTTCTTCCAGTACTTTCTGACTATTATCAGGAGCTTCGATTTCCTAGAATGTTTGTCTGCTGGAATATTTTATCATCCCCAGCCGGGGTGGGTTCTAACCGGTCAGGTTGTGCAACCCGCCTCCTAAATGATTTTTATACTGTTGAAGGGGGTGTAAAACGTTTACCATGAAAAAAACCCAACAACAAACAAACCCAAAACAAACAACAACAACCAAACCCAAAACAAACAACAACAACAACAAAATAAAAAAAACAACCAAACCAAAACACAAAACAACAACAACAAAACAACAACAACAACAACACAATAAAAAAAACCAATCAAAACAACAACAACAGCCTTCCTGTCACCGGCGTTAAAAAACCTGCTGCGTTGTGTCGCGGGTGGTTGGACACGCCCCTGGTAGGTCCTCTTTCTTTTTCTTTCCCTCTATTGTTTTTGTCTTTGTTGCTTTTCTCTAGAACTGAGTGGCTGTTTTGTGTCGGTGTGCTTCTATTTGCGCAGAGTTGTTTCGTTTTGTCTTGTTTTGTTTTGTTTTCCTCGTTTATTAAGCCAGTTTGCTGACGTTAAGAAGAACAAATAAACAAACACTACCTTTACCTTCCTTGTTTTTGAGTGCTGTTGAAGAGGGTAAGTGATGGTTAGTAGGTTCAACATCCTCCTTCCTCGCCACTTAAATCTTTGACGTCTTACTTTTCCCCAGCACAACTACAAACAGAAATTAGTTTTTTAAATGCTTAAAAAATGTGGCCAATTTTCTCTGCAAGAATAATTGGTGTCTCATCGGCCATAGCTGAAGCAACAAGTCATCTTAACTTTCGCTCGAGAAACATCCTTCTCTGCGAATGCATTGGTCATTGTCAGACGTTGACGAGTGAACTATTATTATTATTATTATTTATTACTTATTATTATTATTATTATTATTATTATTATTATTATTATTATTATTATATGATATTGGAGAAATATGGCCGTTATCATGCGCATTGTTTGTTGTCTACAACATGAGTTGAGGTTCTTTTTCGATATTATTTAGGTCTTGTCTGAGTAGGGAGTTCATCATGATGCAGTTTTATCATGTAATGATCTGTCTGTCTGTGTGTCTGTCTGAACATGGTAAGAAGTTTTCCCGCTCTTACTGACACATGACCCGGAAGATGACGTACTCATCAGTGGCGGAGACTTAAATGCAGTTAACAATCTTAACACCAAATATGGACTTGGTATAAATACCTACTCCCAGCCTCCTTCACTTATCATTGTCAACACAGGAGACGGGTGTGCGTACATCCGTAATCATCCCCGTTGTATAAACCGTTATGTTTAGTTTGTTATGTATCCGCATATTGAACTTCCCTGTCCTTCCTTCTTTTTGAATGTTTAATATACGCACTAATTTCGTTAAAAACAATTGTTTCGTTTTCCCCTCAGGCCAAGTTTTGAATTAATCGAGCTGCTAATTGGATTACTGAAATCTTTTGGAAACACATTCCGTTTGTGGTGAGTACAGGCTACTTTTAGCTTCTCTTTTGCTATCCTCTTCTTCTCTTTTCCTCTCTGTTTTTCTGTCTCTGTCTTCTTCTACCCC
>NW_004797625.1:308064-309421 GCF_000002075.1 Aplysia californica | reverse complement strand
TGTGTGTGTGTGTGTGTGTGTGTGTGTGTGTGTGTGTGCGTGCGTGCATATTGTGTGTTTGTTCGTATGTGTTAGTATGTATGTGCAGTTGTGTGTTTATGAGTGTGTTTTTTCATCGCTTTCTCTTTCTCTCCCACTCCCTTTCTCTCTTTGTTGTTGAGAATGCTCTTCATAACAGCAACTGGTGTGGTTTGCTCCTTCTTTCCTATCAAACATCTTTCGTTTGTTACTCTCTTGTAACACTTCTAGAACTCTTCGGCACTTGTATGACCTTATTGTGTTGCAAGTGCCGTAAAACTCTTACTAAAACTCTCTCTCTTTCTCTCTCTGTATATACTTGCATGTATGTCTGTTGTTGTGGATGCCTGTGTATGTCCATGTGTGTGTTCTTGCGTAAGGATATCTATTCTTTTTAACTTTTTATTTTACTTCCTTTGCCTTCATATTTTGAGTCTTTTAGCCTGTCTCCTTGCTACACACCACTGTGTATTATTTTTCTCTCCCCGATCTACTTCTCTTCCATGAACAACAAAGTCGATGCAGGTCATTTCGAGTTACTTTCTGTTTGGATGTTGCACTGGCCCAGGCCTCTACTACGTTCTTATACCTGAGGTTCTGAGCGTCTAGGCCCAAGCGCATGTCAAAGCAACTTGCTTCTAATAGGTTGGGTGGTTGGCGGGTGCTCTGGTGTGGTTTGCTCCTTTTTTTCTATCAAACATCTATCATCTTTATCTCCCCTCCTTCTTTGTTTGTGTTTGTTACTCCCTTGTAACACCTCTAATCTTCGGCACTTATATGACCTTATTGTGCTGCAAGTGCCGTAAAACTCTTTCTAAAATAAAAATGCCTCTTATAGAATCTTAAATGGTCGTAATAGTTTTTTAAATGCGGGTAGTTGGCGGTTGCTCTGGTGTGGTTTGCTCCTTCTTTCCTATCAAGCATCTATTGTCAATATCTCTCCTCCTTCTTTTTAAATTGTATTACTCTCTTTTAACACCTTTAATCTTTGGTACTTCTATGAACTGATTGCTTTGCAAGTGCCATAATATAACTCCTGCTTAAACTAAAAATAGTTTTGATGCGGGTGTGAAAGTTTCTACGAATGAAAACTGCAATAAATTTGAGTTAATTGGTAAATGTGTGAATGTCTCGTACAGACGTTCTCATGTGTCACCCGTCAATTATTCATGTTCGGGATAAATTCTGTTGATTCCGCAAATGATAAAGTAGGAAGTATCAAACTACACGCACTGTCACACTTGGCTGGCTGCTCTCATTTGACTGTCTGCCACTGTGCACCCTAATTAATTAAAACCCTGATGTACTGTGAGATACTGTGGTATCAAGTGTATATATA
>NW_004797625.1:302928-305676 GCF_000002075.1 Aplysia californica | reverse complement strand
TCTCTATCTATCTATCGCTGTCCCTCTCTGTCTCACACTCACTCACCCACACACTCTATCTCTTTCTATCTGTTTTTCCTTGTCTTTCTCTACAGTTCAGTTTGTCATTGTATTTCTCTTTTCTCTCCGCCCGCTTCCCCCCCTCTCTCTCTCTCTCTCTCCCTCTCTCTCTCCCTCTCTCTCCCTCTCTCTCTCTTTCTCTCTCTCTCCCTCCCTCCTCTGTACCCCCTCCCTCCTGTTCATCTGTGGTTTGACGGCACCATCCACGGGACCGACCTCCTCCCTTCCTGTTTTTCTGCTTCTTCTTGTTATTGTAGTTATGTTGCTAATTATATTAAATCGATCTCTGTCTGTGCCTGAATTTGTTGTCTATGTCTTGGAAACATAATAAATACGTATTGTCAAACTGTCTTGTGTTATAATTCCATAGTGTATGTATATTAGCTCTTTTGTATATTTTGTTTGTATGTTTTCCAATAAGGAAAACGTTAAGACCGGATTTGTTTTGAATTGTCCTGTCTGTATTGTGTATTGATTGTCTTCTCGCTGTCTTGTCTTGTTTTATCTCAGTCTGGGCATGTCTTGTCAGTCTTTGGTAATATCTTATCTCTGCCGACAATCTGGAGGTGTAACGGGCTTACTTTTTAAAAGTCTTTTAGACCCCAAATGCAAGACATGATTTTTGTTACCACCTTCAAAAGTGTTAACGCTGAATCAGTCTTCTTGTCTTTTGCTTGAAATCAGAGGGTTTTCGTAAATTATCATTGCCGTGTGCTATTGTATGAGGAAAGATGAACCTCTTTAAATGGTACCCTGAAGGCAATTTATTTCGCTGCAAAATTGATGTAAGTTTGAATAGATCGCTGTAAAGCACGGACTGAATAGCACTTCAGTTTTTAAAAAAATAAATTAAAAATACGAGTCCATATACCCAGCGAGTTGTAGACCGAGACAGAAGAATGTAAGCGATCGTCTCTCAAAAGAAATCTTTGGAGGCCTGCCTGACCCGACCTGACCCTTCCACACACTCTGCGGCTATTCAAACCGTCCATTCAAAACGTTCCAAAAATATGTACAATGGAAGGGTTTTTTTCATTCACGTCGACTGGCGTTCAGTGACCCGTAATCACGCTCTTTCCACTTGTACAGACTTCTGCGCACATTTACCCACACACGTACGTATACGTGTTTGCATGGAGCATCCATTTATATCATCTACGCCAACCTTTCCTATACCGGTTTCAGTGTTGTCGGGACAATGGATACTTTTGTTCTTTGAAACGTATGTGTCCGTATGAGTGTGTTCTAAGTACTTTGGTGAAGAAGCCATAGTTCCTTCCAGGCTCAGCTGATTTGAAAGTTAGGGTGTTTTTTTTTTCTTTTTAATTTGGTTATGGTAGTTGCCCGTTGTCATTGAAGGTAATTTCTATTGTTAATTGCACGAACTTATCACAGCTTCTGTTTAATACATTAGCCGATTCTTTAAGTGGTTTGTCGAGCCGACACCTGCAAAGCATGGCGACAGGTCGTACGTTTTGCTCTTGAGCCAGTGGCTTGTATGAACTTGGGGGTTGGGGGGGGGGGTCTTCCAGGTCAAAGCTAGAGGATAATAATATAATAACGTCTGTAATGTGCAGAGGTCACATCCTTCGCTGTGGCACACGTGTTCAGATATCACAGGAGCAAAGCGCTAACAGGATTGGCGGTTTATTATTGGTCTGTATCTTCAAACTCAAGTTTGACTTCAATTCCTGACGTAGGTGGTTGGCTGATGCTCTGTTGTGGTTAGTTTTTTCTTTCTTTCAAACATATGTACCCCTCGGGGCGGTGCCACTGACTGTTTAGGCCATTCCCAAAGGGGGGGTATTAACATGTTCTTATGCACAGTAGAATTGTAAATGGGCGGATTCATCATGTCACGCTCATAACTGTGCCTGATCTGCAACAGGGAACTGCTGCTTTTTTTTTTTCCAAATCCTTACTATTGTCATTTTTCCTCTACTTCTTTTGTATGTTTGTCACACTCTTGTGACCCGTTATTTCCGGGGTGCCTTGATAGTCGAAGTAGACCTTGTGCTGTTGAAGCTAGAGAGGTGAGCAGAGTAAGTCTGATTCCCTGTAAGGACTTCTCTGTTGACACCCACCCCTTGGCGCTCATATGGCCTTATGCAGTTGCGAGCGCCGTAAAACCCTCTACTAAAAAAACACAAAAAACAACAACAACAAAAAACCAACAAGACATCTGTCGTCCTTGTCTCCCCTCCTTCTTTCTTGTGTTTGCTACTCTTGTAACGCCTCAAATCTTCGGCACTTATTTGACCTGTGTTGCAAGTGCCGTACAACTCTTATTAAAACTAATTTAAATCTTTGGCACTTATTTGACCTAATTGTATTGCAAGTGACATGCAATTCTTACTAAAAGTAATAGAGATGACAGTGTATTCTTGTCTGTAGCTTCACGTTCAAGTTTTACTTCAACTCGTGACCTCTGGTATCCCCGGTACATGTGTTGTGCGTGAGGCGACAAGGGGGTCGAGGGTCGAGTGAGTCCTTTCCCCGGTGGAGTGTGACGCGAGTGCACGGTGTCCCGGGGAGTGGGGAGACCGACTGCTTACATAATCACAGGAAGTGTTGTCAAGTGAGGGTTGGAATGTCACAGGCGTTTGTGTCTCATCTCATCGTCAGCTGCTGTTGGATCTGTAGGTCATGTGAGGCGGGAGGGAGGAAGAGAGAGAGAGAGAGAGAGAG
>NW_004797625.1:300625-301928 GCF_000002075.1 Aplysia californica | reverse complement strand
CACACACACACACACACACACACACGCATACACACACACAAACACACACACACACACACACGCACACGGGCACACACAACCACATCATTGACAACAACCCACGAAACCAGGGGGAAATGACGTTTTTAACAACAACAAAGTAACATCAAAACAGAAACAAAAAAATCCACATTTTTGTTCTGTTTTGGAAAAGCCGAATGAACCAAACCAATCCCCTTTTATCTGTGGTCGGTCGTGTTGGTCGCATGCCTTGTTTCAACAACTTCATCATAGTTTTTTGTTCCCAGAGACAAGAGTCTTGCTATTGTCAACCATGTTCCCGTGACCGGCGACCCCCGTGGTTAAATCCGATCAGCTGGTTTGAGGACAAGAAGTTTATTTGAACCTTTTGTTCCCATCTCGCCTTGTTTGGCGTTGTTGGACGCAGCTGGGAAGTGATGTGGTGTTTTGACACCTCAATCGCGAGCTGTTTTTGTTTTTCTCTTATTTTAATGCATCAGCTGTTCTACTTTTCTTTTTTTTTTCTTCTTTTTTTCTTTCGTTTCACTCCTTCATGTGCTGTTTCCCATAGTAAATGGAATGCTTTTTTCCTGCAGTTTTAAAACCAGGCAGTTTTCAAATCTTTTATCTTGTTTGTATACCTTGCCGTCTCCAATTTAGAAGAAAGCCTTCTTTGTTTTCCTATCACGGACGTGCCCCCGCCTCCCCCTATTTCTTTTTCCTCCTCTCTTTTTTTTAAACTCGTTCATTATTCATGTAACCTTTCGTCACCCCTACCCCTCCCCTGTTTTCGTTAAGCAAAGAAAACAACTAACGAGAGAACGGTACAGTTTTATGGCGCACATACATTTCATGTGTTTATTTGTCTACCCGTCTCGTAAAAACTCTGTGCTTAGGCTCGCCTGTTACTGCATCCTCAATTCTGTACTTTATTTTCCCTTTTTTTCTTCGAGCTTTTGAAAAAAAAAGTGTTTCAAAGAGCCTCTTATGCTGTTGTTAGCAGTTGCGTCCGCTTTGATTTCAGCACCCATGCGTTTCTCGTTCTTTATCTCGTGAATCATGATGATGGGCAGGAGACGCCTGGGAAGAGAATCGTAAGAAGGTATGAGGAAGGGGTGAAGACAAAAGGTATAATATGTCGGGGAAGACAGTGATGCAGAGCTGCAGATATGGTGAGAGACAACGAAAGGAGGAGGAAAGAGGAAATGGATAGATAGAGAGAAAGGCATATGCATAGATGGATAGATAGAGAGATAAGTTTGTGTGTGTGTGTGTGTGTGTGTGTGTGTGTGTGTGTGTGTGT
>NW_004797625.1:298336-299555 GCF_000002075.1 Aplysia californica | reverse complement strand
CACACACACACACACACACACACACACACACATTCTCTCTCTGCCTCTCTCTGTCACTCACACACTCGAACACACTCACGTATACACGCTCTCACAACTACATGATGTGTGCAGACAGACAAGACAGACAGACAGAGACAGCAAACAAGTTATGCCCTGAAGCTCCAGTAAATATACCTATTTTAAAACGCAATCAATGCATTAGTTACATATGTCTGCGATAACATATTCCTTTTCGGAATTGATTTTCCAGATGATAACAGCTCAAACCGTTGTTTGATTGTCTGGCTTGAAAGCAGCTACCTTAAAAAAATGCTAATGTTCGTTTGCCCGAATCTTGTCTGTAGTGGAATATGGGGAAAAGAAAGCTCCTCATAAGACACCGATTTTTTCAGCTAATGTGGTCTCCTTAAATATTACTGTGCACAGAGTTAGTTTTCTGTCTTTTGCACGTTGTGTGTGTTATTGCTGTACAACCAGTGTGTTATTTGTCAAGGAGAAAAATGTTCACCCGATTTGCTTTCATGATGATTTCGACGGATTCTGTTGTATGCAAATAATGGCATAATAGTTCTTATCAAAGATGATAAACAGAGAGTCGTTATAATTATGTAATTATAGAAGCCAATTTCATGTCTTTATCATGGGTGCTTTTTTTTTTTTTTTGCTTAATGTTTTTGTTTTGTTCTGGCCTTTTGTCTTTTTTGTGGTCTTTGTCTTGGCTTTGCATACCAAAGATGTGAATTCGATTCTCAGCTAGGGATGACAATTTATGGGTTTCTTTCGTCTCTTATGTTCAGATGTTTTCCCAACTCTGCCCCAATTGGCCTTGAGAGGAAGGGTCAAAACGCAGCCTTTCTCCTAAATTATTTGAAATGCGTCGAAAGGATGTTAAACGTTTCCAGCCTTTATGGCTTTATGGCTTTTTTTTTTTTTTTTTTTTAAATATATGTATTCCTATTGCCCAAAGTCTATTTATCTGTTTTCTCTCTGCCCTGCCTTGTTGTGAGTTTCTTTTCGCCTGCCTCCCTGTTTGCCTGTCTCACTCTTTAAGTCTCTATGTTTGCTCTCTCTCTCTCTCTCTCTCTCTGCCTCTGTCTCTGTCTCTCTCTCTCTGTCTCTCTCTCTCTCTCTTTCTGTCGTCTCTCTATTTCTGTCTCTCTGTTTCTCTGTTTATCGCTCTCTCTCTCTCTCTCTCTCTCTCTCTCTCTCTCTCTGT
>NW_004797625.1:294602-295784 GCF_000002075.1 Aplysia californica | reverse complement strand
CTCTCTCTCTCTCTCTCTCTCTCTCTCTCTCTCTCTCTCTCTCTCTCTCTCCCCTCTCTCAAACTCTCTGATTCGCGATGGTGGTAATTACGCTGTACTCACCCTCTGTCAGTGAGGTCAGCACCGTCGGGCGTGCAGTGCTGCCAATAATAACAAATGAATCACGCACGGTGCCGCGAGCTGACCACCCCTTGGTCCTTGAGATTCTGCTCTTTTAACTAGAAAACTGAACCGAGCGGGTCGCACGATTTCTTTGCGGGTGGTTAGAGGATGTCACTTGTAGCCAGCCCCCTCCTCTGTTCTTTCCCTCTTGTTATTTCTGCCTGCCTCAGTTGGAGCGGATGGTCGCAGGGCGCCACTGGTAGGTCTAACTTCTTTACTCTTCCCACATCTGTCTCTCCCTCTCTCTTTTCTCTCTCTCTCTCTCTCTCTCTCTCTCTTCCCCCCCCTCCTCCCCCCGTCTGTCTGTCTTTTCCCTCTGCACTAGGTGGCCATTATTGTATCGATGTGCTTCACTTTACTCAAACAAACAAAGACACACAAACCTATTTTCCCCGCGTTTGAAGAGAGTTCCATTTCGATATCCTTTTCTGGCACCACCACCACTACCAACAACAACAGCTGATCACTGCCGCTCGTTTTGTGCAGTTAAAAGTTTTTCTATGTCCCATTCTTCGCATCTGCTTATTCTGTTCTTTTCTGTTTCGTTCCTTTTGGCTGAGAGGTTGACTGGTCTGTTTAGAGCAGCGCGTCTCCATTGCACCGGTTTCCCCTTCACCGTCCTCGTGTCGTTCCCTGCCAGAGCACGCGGCCTGCTCCCACACGTAAACAGAGACGCTTGTGCCTTTGTGTATTTTCCCGATTGCTTTGACTCTTCTCAACGTTTTGGGAAATTAAAAAAACTGGAAAAAGAACTGAATTAAAGCAAAGCAAAAGATGCAAAAATCAAAACAAAACAGTGTTCCAAACGCAAACGTTGGCTCGGCTCCCTTTTCGCTTCTGTGGCAGTTTCTTTTATTTGTTATTGCATGGGTTTATTTCTTTTAGCTTTGAGTAACCTTTATGTGGCATTTGCCGATTGTGTGGATTCTTTGCGTCTTTTCAAATGTTTTATTGTTTTTGTTTTGTTTTTGTTTTGTTTGAATCACTTCGTGAAAGAAGAATGTTCGAGCTGTCGTTCTC
>NW_004797625.1:287440-291097 GCF_000002075.1 Aplysia californica | reverse complement strand
GGGCGCCACTGGTAGGTATTTCTTCTTTAATTTCGCTCTATAGTTCCTGTAATACCTTTCCCCAGCATCAAATGACGTTTTTGTCGATGTGCTTCTCTTCACGCAAACACAAACGAACACATCTTTTTCTACCGCACTTACATGCTACATGCACAACTAAAATTTTGCCGACCACGTGAGTCGGTTATCGATTCAAGACTTGTAGGACACCACCCTCTCCCCTAAAAACGTATCAATGCGCCATCATCCTCACACACAAACGAACAAGCAAAAGTGCATACTTTCTAAAGTTAGTTGACAATCTCATGCTCTAAGAACGGAACGCAACCATTTTTCTTTTGTACGGGAAAGAGTTTGGGATTGAGGGGAAAGAAAACTTCAAGTGCTATGTTCGGGATCTCTGTGATCCACTGGAGAGAGAGAGAGAGAGAGAGAGAGAGAGAGAGAGAGAGAGAGAGAGAGAGAGAGAGAGAGAGAGAGAGAGAGAGAGAGAGAGAGAGACCGTCTCACACTTTTATAATTAGTAGTAGTAGTAGTATAGGGTTTTACGGCGCTCGCAACTGCTAAGGTCATATGAGCGCGCGAAACACAAGTTGTTTACTTTCGCAAAAGTTCACTCCACGATTTGTTAACTAATTGACTTAAAAATGCTAAAATGTTAAAATATTAAAATTCAACTTTTATAATTAATGTGTATGACCGTTATCATACTTTTATAATTATTGTATATGATCGTTATGTTACTTACAGAACTGATGAAAGCACGTGTTCGAATGTTCTTCTAAGGTGATTCAACAAATGTTAATTTACTTAATGTTAGAAGAAGTCGTTTGCTGCTTCGGCAGGCAGAAGGAGAAGACATTGGTGAACCGAAGCACTTACACCACCAGGCACCTAGCCGAACAGAAGGGTAGAGGGCAAGGTAAAAACATCATGAGGCTTCGGGAGCATGGTGGAAAACTACTTCACGGTAGCACGTAGAACTCACGTTTAGACGTTTTACTAAGCTTTGGTGGCACACCCGTGAGTTTGTTGAATTCTGATTCAGCCAAGCTTGAAAATAAACGCGTTTTTACTGGGAGGACGGATGCTCTTTCTCCTGCTGTGCTTTCGCAACAGGGCACAACATCACTGTGGGATACCTTATGCCACCCACAAACGGTTTCTTCTTACACCCCCCCCCCCCTTCTTTCCCTTTCCACATCCACGTTCTTAGAGTACTGGTCTTTTTTTTTTTTCAATCATCTTCTTTGACTGTGACTAAAAACGAGCTAATGGCAAGATGACAGGGCCGTTGGGTGTGGGGTTTCAAAATAAACAAAAGTCATCCCAGGCGCTGGATGAGGTTGCGAACCAACGCCGCCCATGAACGAGGCCCGCACTCTGCTGCCGTCAGCTCGGAGTCTCTTGATCGACTTGATAGTGATAGTTGATAGGAGCAACGTGAGAAATTCGGCCAGCGAGTCTTGTCGTGGGAGGGTCGGTCATGGCCGGGAACGCCAGGTAGCCGGCCGCCTCCTCGGGAGAAGAAATAGTAAACAACAACAACAACAACAACAGTTTTTCTCGGTCAGCATAACATTGGTGAATATGTACATGTTTAACGCCCCTTTCAAGATCAAAGGTTATTTAATTTCGGGGCCTCCGAATTTAAAGTCCATCTTCAATAGGATCGAGGCGATGGGTGAGGCACCTGAAAAACCCCCTAAACCTGAAAGACGCCCCAAAGTTCAGAACTTCCTGTTGGGTATTCGAACTAGGGCTAGGCTATCCGAGTTACTCAAGTAGCCTAGACTTTCACCCACTCCCTAGTCCAGCACGATACCAGCTGAGCTAAGGGCGCTCGGCCGTTCCTCATTGGGTATTGGATAGACCATCTGATGTGGGCTTAATCAACTGCTTTCTTTACTTGCAGATTTTATTCGAAAACTCTGTCCCCCAGGATAAGGTTTGGAATCTAATCAACACTTACTAGATTCGAAGCTCGAGTTCTCTGTCTTTCAAACTCCTGCACCCACGTACACAAGGGCACACCCCCCTCCCCCCACACAGCATAGATTTAGTAGACATTGTCGGGGGGGGGGGGGGGGGGGCGCTCTCGTAGCCTAGAGGTTAAAGTGTTGGCCTATCATTCAAAGGTCCCGGGTTCGAATCCGGGTAGCGACCGAAAAATTTTCTTCTCTAAAATTCTCTCCTTTCACCTCCTTTCCTGCTCTCTAGCAATATTCTGTCGTCTGCTTTCGTCTCCCCTTTCTGCCCCCGCCCCCTCACCTCCTTTGCCCCATCCTGTGGGCTCCTGACTCTTTCTGCAGCCTTTCTACTGCTACTCCTTGACTTCTTCTTGCAGCTGTCTTTCAGCCACACCCCTGATCTCTGGTAGGAAAGATCTACACCTAGCCCTTTCGGACAAGGGCGAAAAATCTTGAGGGCCCGTGTGCAAGTTGCGCTCGTTAAAGATCCCTTGGTGGTCTAAAATCGATAAGAGTAGGCTTCGGCCGCCACCCGGGCAAAATTCAAAATTTCCTACCAACTAAAAATATTAGGTGTGTCCCGCGCGCTCATAATATGGCCTTATGCAGTTGCGAGCGCCGTAAAACTCGTATCCAAAAAAAGGACATTGCCAGGAACGAGAGACCAGCCAGACACGACAAGAAGAGACGCTACGCTCGCCGAATGTTGCCGCCCTCGAAAAACTAACTGCATGGCCGTCCCGTGAGATTATTTGAACAAGAGTCGAAGTGTCTGCTCTGGTAAAAGGCGTTGGCAGTCTCTGTTGAATCCTGGTCTGATTTTAAAAAATTGGCGCCATCGCACCCGTGAATATGCAGTACTGTTAGCCCCTCTTGATTTTACCTTCCCCCCTCCCCCTTTTTTGTGGTATTCCTTGCGGTTTACCCTCTTTTTTTCTCCCTTTTTCCCTTTTCTTTTGCCTCTTAAAAAGAAACTTCGTTTTTTAAAACTCTGTTTACATTACCTCTGTCCTCGTGAGTTTGCCCTTTATATTTTTATTGATGCATTTGGCCTTCGACTCTTTTGACTCCAACATCAAGTCCGTGCTCCTCTACGGCTGCGAAACTTGGAAGACAACAAAGACAGTACTGAATAAAGTCCACACTTTCATCAACAGATGTATGAGGGGTATTCTAAGAATTAAGTGGCAGGATAGAATAAGAAATGAAGAGCTGTGGGAAAGGACAGGACAAAAAGATATAGAAGTAGAAATAGGACTAAGAAAGTGGCGATGTATGGGACACACCTTAAGAAATCCCAGCGGAAACATCACAAGAGTCTTGAAGACAGTCACTGCAGCGGAACCCACAAGGAGCACGAGGCAGGGGTAGGCCACGGGAAACATGGAGGAGATGCGTGAAAAGGGACATGAAGAGAGATGGAGCTCACTTGGAACGAGCTTGGAAGGATGGCTCAGGACCTATACGTTCTTCTCTCTGACCGTCTAGCTCAGGACAGATAAATGGAAAGAGCTTGTATGTGGCCTATAGGTGAAAAACATTGATGATGATGATGATTTGGCCTTCTGTTTTTCTGACAGTGTGTGTGTGTGTTTGTGTGTGTGTGTGTGTTTGTGTGTGTGTGTTGTGTGCGTGCGCGTGTCTCCGTGCTAGTGCACGCTAGTGTGTGTGTGTGTGTGTGTGTGTG
>NW_004797625.1:282151-285485 GCF_000002075.1 Aplysia californica | reverse complement strand
CCCCCCCTCCCCATCCCTGCGTTCTTGATGTCAATCCAAACCTTTTCATATCAGTTCTGTATTTTTTTTTAGATTTTATTTTATTTTAAGGTTCTTACTACTGCCTGCAAGAAGGGGAGAGAGATAGAGCCAAAGAGAAACTCTGCTGTTTGGTCTTAGAGCGGAGGAATGGCATTAACGAGTAGGTTTGCTATGCTTTGTTAGTTAGGGGGAAATGAGTAGTTGGTCATGTGATGTTACTGTTTCTACTGCCACTGTTACTACTACTGCTGTTGTTGCAGCTGCTTATGAAATCGTGATGGTGATGATGGTTGTGATGATGATGAGGAGGAGGAGGAGGCGGGGGAGGAGGAGGAGGAGAATAGTGATGATGAAGATGAGGAAGAGAATGATGATGATGATTGTGATGATTGATGAGAATGATGATGCCGCCCTTCGTCTTCCCTCTCCACTCCCAACCGCCTTCTCTCCCCATGTGTCTCCTTAATCGACCTTTGTTGCCTGTCCTGCGCTCAATTCGGCCGCCCTGTGATCCTTTAAGGCTGTCAATCAAGCCGTGTTGTCCTTTCTCATCTTTGTTGCTGAGAGAGGGAGTCTAGAACTAAGGAGCTGTCCGACCCATAAGCACACAGGCTCTAATCATGTATCTTGTGGCCTCAATCTTGTCTCTGATCGACACTCTCTTCCTCTTTTCTCTCTCTTTTCTCTCTCTTTTCTCCCTCTTTTCTCCCGCTTTCCGCCCTCTTTTCTCCCCCTTTCCACCCTGCGGGCTACTCTCTCCCTGTCTCTCAGAACCCAATAAATTCTGATGTAGTAAAGCGTGCACCGTGTTACGAGGGGAGCTTTCTTGTCTTTGATTCCTGTGATTCTGTGCCAGGCCAGCTCGGAGACTGATTAGAATGTGAATGTCTCGATCGTTTTCTCGCCTCTCGTCTCCCCCCCCCCCCTCCTTTACGCGGCCAGGCTCATCGGCTTAGGCCTCGTCGTGTTGTGCGGCCCGAGATGACTCCGCGGTTCAATAGGCGCTGGGTACTTGTGGGATGTGAGAGCACCCTTTGACTTGAGTAGTCGGACTAGTGGTAGTCGTCTCTGGTTCTTTCTTGTTTTCTTTCTCTCCTTTCCTCACCTTCTTTCTTTTTCCTTTCCCTTCCTCACTTTCTTTCAGTTTTTCTTTCTTTTGTTCTTTTTCTCCCCCCCCCCCCCTTCTCTCTTTATTTCCCCTTTTCTCTCTTTCTTTATTCCCCCCTTTCTGTTTTCCCCTCCTCTCTTTCTGTTTTCCCTTCCCCTCTTTATTTCTTTCTTTTTCTTTCTTTTTTTCTTTTTTTCTTTCTTTCTTTCATTCCCTTCCTCACTTTCTTTCCTTTTCTCCCTATTCACCTTTTTTGCTTTCTTCCTTTCTTTCTCAGCACCACTCTTTTCTTCTTCTGATACCACCCACACACCTTATTTGTTCCTATCCTTCTCCCTCTCTTCTTTCTTCTCTAGTAATGTACTCCTTTCCTCCTTTCCACCTTGCTTTTTTACAACCCCCCCCCCTCTCCAGACGTGCGCGTGCACACACACACACACACACACACACACACACACACACACACACACACGCACACACACACACACACACACACACACACACACACACACACACACACACGCACCTACCTTTCTACGGTCATTATAGCCCACGCCCCCTTCCCCCTCCCTCTGTGCCTGACCTAATTACTGCATTAAGAGGCCCGTCTCTGGTATTTAGACACGTTATATCAGTTTTCCCTCGCCGGCCCAGTTCACGGAGCGAACACCAGTACCGCCCTGGATGTAATCTCATCTGTCTGTCGCTATCTGGTTACCCCGCTGCTCTATGTATGTATCAGAATTTCGTCATCTGGATGCCGGTGGAGGGCGCCCTCGCTGGAAAGTTCCCATTTCTCTCTCACCTCTTGGTAACATTTTGCGAGAGTTTTGACGGTATGTAGTATGTGGGTGGTTGGCGGGTGCTCACGTGTGGTTTGCACATCTTTTCCCATTAAAAGTCTATCGTCTTTATCTCTCCTCATTTTATGTGTTCTTTTGATCGTCTAGTAACACCTCTAACCTTCGGTACTTCCATGACCTATTTGTATTGCGACTGCTATAAAATCCAAAAGAAAACTAAGAGTTTTGACTTGTTTTTCCCCCTTCATTCAACTTTCTTTATATATAGGCACCTGTCTCCACGTTTGGATGTTTGGAGGGTGCGACTAGAGGGTCCTACTTCTTTACTTTCCCGTTAATTTTTTTGTTTGACTGATTTGCCATTACCCAGCATTAAAACAGTATTAGTCGGCGTGTTTCTCTTTTCTCAAACTAAACTCTCTTCCTTTGAGGGTCATGACGGTAATGTCAACTTTCTATACTTGTTTTCACTATTTCATATTCAATTATGTTCCTGACGACTGTCTTCGTACCGTATTGATTCGTCTAAAACTAAAGTCATAGTTTTACTCTTTTAGTAGTATGTTACCGTATCCAGTATTTTGTCGACGTTTTCTCAAGCTGCAGCATTTTCTGTGTCGCTTAATGCGAGGCTGGTTATTGCTTTTCTGTTTTCGTTTATTTGTTTACAGAAATATAGATGAGTCTGTGCAGCTGAGTATGCTTTTCAAAGTGCTCCGTTTTTCGTTTACGACCTCCAGCTCGTCGACTTCCAAGCTTTATGATGATCTTCCCGTGCCTTCATTTTGTGTCTCGCTTAGCTTGCTTTCATACCGTTCCTTTATTCATTTCTTTATTTATTTTGAAATATTTTTCTTAGTGATAACTCGGGCCTGTGTGTTGTGGCTGTTCAATCCATCATACCGGCGGTCCCTGAGAGTGAAGAGCCGGCGTCTATGTTGTAATGGTTTGTCGTATCGCTGTTGATCGCAGAAGACGTGAGTTCGATTCTCGAGTGTGGTAGTTCTTTGTCGAACATCATCGTGTATCTGCAGGGATGTTGTATTCCACTCAGCCTGGGTTGGCCTTTACAGGAATGGCCGAAGCAGGATCCCTAAATGACCAGAATTGTGTCAATGGTGACTAAGTCTTATACAATGAAGCAGTACAGAAAAATGTTAGTGATGAAAGGATTGGGAGGATGATGAAGAGAGTGTTGATTTGTTTGATGCTGCGAGTGGTCAGCTATGACGAAAACTGAAAATTGCCGTGACTTTTAAAAAAATGTGTTTCTCTTTTCAAAGTGTTTTTTCGCAAGCATCGACAAATGAGTGTGTCGCCGAAATGGTGTAATCAATCATATTGTAACCTAAATACAACGTAAGTCTTTGGTGGTGTGGGGTTTGGGGGGGGGGGGGGGGGG
>NW_004797625.1:280801-282051 GCF_000002075.1 Aplysia californica | reverse complement strand
GGGCGGGTCTAAGCTACCGTACTACCAGGGTACTACACGTAATGTGTATTCAAGATTCCTGTCCCAATACGTTAGTATGATGTTTGTCTTTCGGGTTTGGCTTAAACGTTTGAATTTAGAAATGATGAAAAGAACCAAGTTCCCCAGACGCTATATTTGGATTTGGACGTGGCTCATTTGGCTGTATCAATACGGATTATCTCGCGACTAAAGCTATAAAGGGAAGGGGGAAAAGCTGTTTGGTACTGTTGAATAAACGGTTTTAAGGGTGTATTAAGCAAGTGTTTACACCCCAAACTTTACGAATACACTCCGCTGCTTTCTAGCTATTTCCCAGTGTATATGATAGCTCTCAACACTTAGCGACCGCGCGCTCGGCCCGGCCCGGCCCGGCCCCTCTGTGCCTCAACTCCACCACCACACCGCGCTCACACGCACACACACACCCAGTCATATGGTGCTCTACGGTGCCATCTCCGTCCGCCGTCCGTCCTCTCTCTCAGTCGCCGAGAGCAGGCAGCCAGCAGCGGCCGCGCCTTGAAAAGAAGGAAAGGATAAAAAGTTTTTGGTGTTGTAGAGTAGAGTAAAGCAGCGTCGTCGTGTGGTGGTGAGCCGTATAGTGTGTGTGTTTGTTGTGTAGGCGAGTCGTCCGTCGACTGTATCTCTCTCTCTCTCTCGGGCGGCACTCTCTTTCTCTCTCTCCCTCTCTGCGCCTCTGCGTACCGAGGAGAGGAGACTGGAGCACTTTCCTGGATCGGAAGATACTACTCTTTTATTGACTGTGGGAACAAGTGCTCCCCTTTTCTTATCACTTCGTCGGGAATTCCGACTTTGCTTTTTCTGTACACGGATTTGGTACAAGATTTCTGGTATGCTCGTTATGCTTAGTACATTGTGCTATATGATATATGATATATTTACCTTTCTGATTTTTTTGCTTGTTTGTTGTTGTTTTGGTTGTTTAACGGGAAGAGTTTATCATTATTATTGTTATTGTTAAAATTTCATTTTTATCTTAAATATAATTTGTTTTTATTGGTGCTCATTCCAAACCGTGATACCATTCAGTGCTGTTTTTCTTGAGAAAATTAACGTACTCATGGACGTATGAACATATTTGGTAAGAATATAATTTGATTTTCTAGCTTAGATTCTCACCTCCATCGCTCTCTCTCTCTCTCTCTCTCTGTGTCTATCTGTCTGTCTCTCTCTCTCTCTCTCTCTCTCTATCTCTCTCTCTCTCTCTCTCT
>NW_004797625.1:278694-279888 GCF_000002075.1 Aplysia californica | reverse complement strand
GTGGATGGTCGGTGGATGCTCTGGTGGGTTTTTTTTCCTGTTTCCTATCGCACATCGATCTTCCTTATTTATTCTCTCCTCTTCCTTTTACGTGTAGTATGCTACTACCTACTAGTAAGACCTCTATCTTCGGTGTTTATATGACGTAAATGTGTTGCAGGTGCCGTAAAACCCGTTAAGTTACTAAACCAAAAATTTCCTTTCCTCTGTTGTATCTGTCTGCCTGCTGTGTTTTTTTCCCGTCCGCTAAACGGTCGTGAATTTGTTGATGTGATTCTCTTTCCTCAAACAATATGATTACTTTGCTGTATGAGCTAGGGTATGCCTGCCACGCTCTTGAGTTCTTTCTGATAATTTAAATAAAAAAAAAATAGCTTTTACATTTTGTTCGTGGTAGTTTTTTTAGCTGAAAGATCGGTTGTTACTGTTGTTGCTGCTGCTGTGCGGCTGCTGCTGCGGCTGCTGCTGCGGCTGCTGCTGCGGCTGCGGCTGTGGCTGTGGCTGTGGCTGTGGCTGTTACGTTCTTGTTGTTGATGATGTAGCTGTTGTTGCTGCTGTTGTTGTTGTTATCGTCCTTGTTGTTGTTATCTTCCTTGTTGTTGTTATCGTCCTTGTTGTTGTTGTCTTCATTGTCTTTGTAGTTGTTGTTGTTTTACGGGGCGTGTCAATGTCCTCAGTGTATCTGTTTTTGGTAAGAACAGGTGTATATTCCTGTTCTTCGTAATATGCTTTTTTAGGGTTAACCTTCTTTTTCACGTTGAAATGTCACAATGTTTTACAGAAGTCAACGACCTTCATAATGAGCTCTAAATGATTATAGTAAATATTTTCCTGTTAGTTTGTCGGGACTCTCTTTCTTTGCCAACGGCTCTCGTAATTGGTAGTTTTTATTATTATATTATCATTATTATTATTATTCATGATATCTATGATAAAATTTCTTCTACTGTCTAGAGAAGTTTGTGTCGAGTGTGTAGTCGCCTGCATAGCACATGTACATGATGTGTAGGCGGGTTTATTGCATTTCTTATCATAGCATGCCGAGGGAAGGAACCATTGAGGAGTTTTTGGGATGCTCCGGACTGTGGGAACCAGTGCTGTCTCTCTCTTCTATCTACCTGTCTGTCTGTCTGTCTGCATGTCTGTCTGTCTGTCTGTCTGTCTGTCTGTCTGTCTGTCTGTCTGTCTGTCTGT
>NW_004797625.1:276757-278347 GCF_000002075.1 Aplysia californica | reverse complement strand
CCCCCCTCGTCTTATCACGTTGTCTGGAATTCTGACCTTTGCTGAGTGAGAAGCTGACATGGGATCTGGTATGTCCGTTGCACTTTGGGTTTTCTCTCTTTTACTTTGTTGTATTTAGTGGAACGGATTTTTTTTGTGAACACCATCAGTGCAGTGGAAAGTTGGGACCTATTTAAAAAAAACCAACAACATATTACCTTTCGTACCGTACTCAGTCTATTTTTCTAGCTTTGTTCCGTTCGTGGGGTGATGTAGTCTTTTTTTCTAAATAAAAATAGAATGGAGGTATTACTAAAATCGTCTATATCTTTGCAGTCCTCGTGGATGGTTGGTTGTACTCTTTCGTGTTCTGCTCTTTCTGCTATCGTCAGTGTTACAATTGTAGTAAAATATAGTGGTGCTATGTGGCAGAGATCGCTGTAGCTCATATTAAACCAGAAACGTTACTTATAATTCAACAGTTGTTGTTATTGTTGTGTTGTTGCTCTTGTTTTTAATTTTATTATTGTTGTTGTTGTTGTTGTTGTTGTTGCTGTTGTTGTTGTTGTTTTCTTTTATTGCTTATATTCGAATTGCTGTAGCGCAGGTGGTTGTAAAAGTTAGCTTGCACATTAACGTTCTGCAGTTGAATATGTATATGAGGGGTTAGAATTTTCACCATAACTCCTGCTCCTCTTTACACGATGTCGGTGACCTTGCTATAAATGATCTAGATTATGTCTAGAGCGGTGCTATGCTTCTGGGGCTGACTTCGACGAATTTTTTTTTAAAGACCTATTGCCTGTTTCCTTCTGTCTGTCTTGGTTTGTCACTTCGTTTACTTCTAAACGGGAGGTTTAGGGGCGCCACTGGAGGGTCCTATTTATTTACTTTCCCTCTATTGTTTTTATCTGTCTTTCTTACTTTTTCTTAGCACTAAATGAACATTGTTGTGCCAATTTGCTTCTTTTTACTCAAACAAACGAGCAAACAAATAAACAAACGAACAAACAAGCAAACAAACGAACAAGCGAACAAACAAACAAACTAACAAAACAAACAAACAAACAAAGAATAAAGCCAAACTGACTGCTTAGATGGGACAGCAAGTCAGCAGAAATAAAACCTAGCCGCTATCGTGCCCGGGAGAACTTAGAGGGCAGTCATGCGAGCGGCTTATGTTCGGAACGTAGCCGCCCAACTAGTTGCTCATGATTTTCTGTGCTGGTGGGAATAGAGGGTAGATATGATGTGGCTGCTGCGATCATGATGTGTTCACTGAGTACAGACAGACGGTATCCTCTCGCAAAAAAAAAAAAAGGAACAGATCTTTCAAGTTTTTCTGGGATGTAAGGAACGGAATATATGTAACTATGATGTTTTTGGAATCTTGATGTACTTTTGCAACATAGAACTCTCAGCGTGCAGGTGCGCGCAGAGTTTATGCGTAGAGATCTTCTAAGTTTAGTTTTATTGATCGATGGAGAGGTTTCGGTGATGGGTGGTAATGGGCTGATAAAGATCGAGAGGGAGGAAAAGTTAACGTGTGTGTGTGTGTCTGTGTGTGTGTGAGAGAGAGAAAGAGAGAGAGAGAGAGAGAGATAGAGTGTG
>NW_004797625.1:268944-270088 GCF_000002075.1 Aplysia californica | reverse complement strand
CCGTCGTCCTTCCCTGACCCCTGGTGGTCTAGTGTCTCCCCAGTGACTGGCCGTTCCGCTCGAGTGGCGCGGACATTCCGTGTGTGTGTCCAGCCAGCGCCGTAGTGACCCGAGGCCACAGAGATCAAAGGCGCACGGGTCTCGGTGCGCATACTCCGTCCACTCTGGCTGGATCCTCCCATCGACCCGCCTTCTTTTCCTTGATCCACGAACTTTATAGTAATATATAGGAAGATAAATGTCCCGAAGCTTTACGTGAAAATACAGTTGGAAGGAACTGTCTAAGACGGCCACCCGTTGTTGAGGAGAAAACTGGTTGTCTTAGACATGTGGACGTATTTCACAGTGTCTTTATGGTGTAAAAAAATACACCAGGCAGGAAATGGGAAAGGATCGTTTGTACAGGTGATTATCTTTTACAGATGGCCGTTAGAGCAGGTTCGGCTGTATATCATACTTTTCCCCGTCTTCTCTTCTTGATCCATGAAACGTATGTTAAGATATATGTCATGCATTTTCCCACTTCTCTAAGCGATCCGTGTTCCATTAACCTTCTTCATCATCATCATTTTTAGTGCCAGATCGGAAGAAGACTTCGGCGAGCATATTTCTACATTCGCTTATCCGCTTGGATTCTTCGCCCCCCCCCTCTTTCTTTCCCAAATATCTCTACTTGTATTCAAGGTAAATGGATATTTTTTTCATTCAAAAAAAAAAAAGTGAACAATCTTTGAGATAATACCAATAACTCTACATGCCCAAAAATTGACGAGAGCCTGATTCCACCACGCTGCCTCACAAATCGTCCTATCAGCCACAGGCCAAAAGCCAATGTAACAAGAGACCGTAAATACACGGTCTTTGATGTAACAGCACTTTTCGAAACTATCTACACAAACCAGAAACACGAACCTGGACATTTCATAAGAAACATGTTGTTGATAATTTTTTTTCGTATTTCAAATTTAAACAAAAAGGGAAGGATCAATCTGTATAAATAAATCAGTTATAATATTAAGCTTCTTTTTATTGCAGTACTCAAAAAGGGTGCGTTTTCAAGCGTTCGAATGACCAGAAAGTGCGTCCTCGGTAAGTTAAAAAAACTTGGGTCACATCTAATTTCTTTTTTCTTTTTTTTTTGGGG
>NW_004797625.1:267694-268844 GCF_000002075.1 Aplysia californica | reverse complement strand
CCTAAAAAAACAAAAAAAAAAAAACAAAAAAAAACAAAAAAAAAACCAAACAACTCACTCAAAAAAACCCACACACACAAAAAAACAACAACCCACAACCCTATCAAAATCTGTTTTATCCTGGTGAACGTTATAGGAAGACATTTCATACATTTCATGTCTCTCTTACTTGACCCATGAAACTTGCAGGATGATTTCCATAAAGTTTGTGTGAAGATATAATTATAATAAATGTCGTGTTTTTTCTCCTTTATCCATGAACCTTTCAGTAAGCTAGGAACCTGTCATGAAGATATTAAGTCTTAAACTTCATCCCGTGCAGTACGTGAGCCTGCTGTTGAAGGACACTAGTGGTAGTTTCTCAGGGTTCTGTTTCTTTTCTCTTCCTCGGACTGGATGTTTTACTCTTTCCCTGCACTAAATCACTTTAATTGCCTCGACGCGCTTCTCATTACTCAAACAAACAATGCAGTCCGTGCCAGAATATGTATAAAAAGGGAATCTGTTGTACGATGTGACTCGTCCAAATACGTGTGGCCTGTCTTCCGTCTAGAGCGAAAGATTCCTCACTCCTGTTACAACCACATACCATTTTCAAATTTAAATGTTTTTGCACTCCTAGTTATGCTATGTAAAACCTGATTTTTTTCTGGTTTGGGAATTGATCTATTATTTTTAATTGATTCATGAAACAGTGAATAGCAGTGTACGCAGCATCACGTACCCTTTCCCGACGCCACCTCCTATGCAGGTGCTCTTGTATGGTTTGCTCCTTCTTTCCTGGTAACCATCTATCGTCCTTATCTCTCCTCCTTTTTTTGCGTTTGTTACTCTCTTGTAATACCACCAATCCTTGGCACTTATATGACCGAATAGTAAAAACGCTTACTAAAACTAAAGCTAAAACCTATCCCGAGCGCTAAAAAAATATATATTTACCAAAACTAAAACCTACTATGTGTCCTCGTGTGTGGCCTAATCAGGGGCTGTGGGAAGGGGGGGGGGGGTACTCAGTATGTACCATAATGGTTTCTTCTTTCATCGGCATGGAACCACTGCACAGAGCACCATGGTCTTTGACAGGTACATGTACCGCAGTCTTCTCTGTTCTGTGCAGTTCTCCTTGATTCCTCTGCCCTGCCTGATGCTT
>NW_004797625.1:265903-267226 GCF_000002075.1 Aplysia californica | reverse complement strand
CCCCCCTCATATCATGTTTTGTTTCCCTATCTCCCAGATATAATGGTAAGTACCCGTCTTCTCTCACCGCAGCTCCCAGTTTCTTACTGCCCCTTTATCTCAACCCATCTGTACTGCCGCCCCCTTGTAATCTTGTCCTTCAGTCTCCATTATACCCACCTGCACTTACAACAAACCCCCTAGCCCCCTCCCGAGGAATGACGGGATACCTAAAATGCCTACCACCAATCGTCTAAAAAGAGACAGACAGGGCGCTGCCTCAGAATTACAACGTTCTATCTGCTAAGTACGTTGCTTTGAGAAATTTGACGTAAAACTATGTATATAACTTTCAGAGTTCAAGCTTTTTCGAATGCATTTCTTTGATATACATGTATTGATGACGACTCCGAATAATCTTACGGTTTTGAAATAGCAGACAGAGCATGTGGTATCTGACCTAACGGTCATAGTAACTCAAAATGGCCCAAAATGTCATATAGAACTTTGAAGCTCTAAGGTAGCGAGGGGGTAGAACAAAGAGACGCAGAAGGCCGCCGTGTCACGGGTGAGCACAGATTGTGCGCTGGGACGTAAGTCGGGTGATGATGATGCGTGTGACCCCCGCGCTGCGACACAAAAGAACACCAGTCTGCTGCGAGAGGAGGCATGCGAGACGCGCTGGTGGGCTGCTCGTCTTGAAATAGCAACAGACATGTCACATGGCCACCCTGTGCCAAACATAGCCAGGCGGTGGGTGGTTGGCGGGTGCTTTGGTGGTGTGGTTGCTGCTTCTTTCCTATCAAAACTCCTATCGTTCTTATCTCTCTTCTTTCTTTCTTTGTGTTTGTTATTCTCGTGTAACACCTCCAGTCTTCGGCGCTTATATGACCTGATTGTGTTAAAAGTGCCGTAGAACTCTTATTAAAACTAGCAGTAACTAAACGTAGCCGGTCAGCAACGCTCCTTTGAACTTACCACCGCAACCACCACCACTACCACCACCGTCATCTTCCTCACAACCATCTCCTCCTCCACCTCCACCTCTACTTCCTCCTCCACCGCCTACTCCGACTGCAAGATAAGACAGTCTAGAGCAACGCTCATCTCAATGATCTCATGCTTTACCTGCCTCAAGGCCACGGTTTCTATTTTATGGCCAAGCAGGAAATAGGGTAGAAGGGAGGGGAGGAAAAAACATCCCCCCAAAACAACTGATTATTTCTGTCAGTGTCGGTAGATTGCGAAAGGAATATTTTGATGAATTCTGATTGGGAAGAGGTTTTGATTGTGCTCTCTCTCTCTCTCTCTCTCTCTCTCTCTCTCTCTCTCTCTCTCTCTCTC
>NW_004797625.1:261548-263370 GCF_000002075.1 Aplysia californica | reverse complement strand
TCTCTCTCTCACATTCTCTCTTTCTCTCTCTTTCCCTCTCTGTCTCTCTAATTCAAACCCTCACACTGCCTCTCGTTGTTTCTGTCTGCCTGCCTGCCTGCCTGTTTGTCAGAAAAAAAGTTCCGACAGATAGAAAAATAGAGGTAATGAAAAAAAATAAGAAAAAAAATGTACACACAGTGCACAGTGCACAGCCCGGCAAACATGACTCGTTCCCTCCCGTTTGACCTATTGTTTCATAACTGCCTGCAAAGCCAGAACCTTTAGTTTTTGGCGGGTGCGACACAGTGATGAGAGAGCTTTGTTTATTTGATTATTATTTGGTTTCACTTTACGATTGTGAACAGGCGCGAAAAAGGAGAGGATGAGATGGGTTCAGCAGGATTTTACTATGTGTGCAGTTTTATTGTTTGCCTTTCTTTCTGGAATTTGGTCGAAGAAAGTGCTGTCGAGTTTTCCGACTGTGCAGGTGCTCGGGGGTGGAGTTGTTGCTGTTGTTTTTGTTCTTGTTTTTGCCATTGCTGTCGTGGTGGTTGTGTTGGTGTGTGTCAGCACGGCGCGCGTTTGTGTGAGTGTGTGTGCGTGTACGTGTATGTGTATCTGTGCGTGTGTGTGTATGTACGTGTATGTGTATCTGTGCGTGTGTGTGTGTATGTATTTGTGTTTGTGTGTATTTGTCTGTCGCTGTGTGTGTGTGTGTGTGTGTGTGTGTGTGTGTGTGTGTGTGTGTGCGTGCGCGCGCGCGCGCACGTATATTCGTGTCTGTGCGTGTGTGCATGCACGGCTGTGTTCGCTCACAGTGAATAAATAGGTTTTGCGAAAGACCGGGGTTATGTCGGGCAGAGGGTAACTCGCTGTACACCGTCGTCTGCCAACATCACGTGAGAGTGAACTGTCCTGGACGACGGTCATGACAAAATTTCCCGCGCTCCGACGCCCGGCCAGGGAGGATCGTGTTCTGAATTATTGATGCTCAGCTAAATCCGTGGTGTTTCCCGAAGCCAGTCGCGCTTCTGGCCTACTGTCGTCTGTCTAGGAGATACGGCCGCTTTTTGTGCTGTTGTCAGCGATTTTTTTGTTGTTTGCACGCGTTGTTTCTTGTCTGTGCAGCTGTCTCATGATCCGAGTATTTTCATATGGATGTTTTTTTTGTTATGTTAGGGTTTTTTTATACACTTATTTGTGGTATTTTTTATTTTTGGTTTTATGGTCCGGGGGGAGGGGGTTGCTTTTGCTTTTACGCTTTTTGTGTCAGGAATCTGAACTGTTTCAGTCTGTCTGTTGTATGATGTTTTGGTAGGGCACATTGTTTGCTCAGCTGGTGTCAAGCTGAACTATGAGCGTACAGTGCGGATGGCTGTGTAGTTCGAATCTTTAGCTTTGTTTTCTTGGAGTAGGTTTGTTTGTGTGGTTTTATGACCCAGGAATCTCTTTACGCCTTCTTTTTAGCAAATTTTAATGGTCATTATATCGGAGTTATCATTTTTTGAACTACTTTGCGGTGGTTGGCGGGTGCTCTGGTGTGGTTTGCTCCTTCTTTCTTATCAAACATCTATCGTCCTTTTCTCTCCTCCTTCTTGTTTGTGTATGTTACTCTCTTGTGATATATATATATTCTTCGGCACTTAATGACCTTATTGTGTTGCAAGTGTCGTAAAACTCCTACTAGGTCCAAGAATTACTTCACTTCTGTCTTTGTAATCGCATGTGTACTGTTGTGATTTCAGAAGGTAGATAAGCCAACGCAAAGTTTCAGAACGTTCAAACGAATGAGACAATAAAATCTATCAATGCATCTATCAGTCGCACGAACAGTTACCCC
>NW_004797625.1:254423-255929 GCF_000002075.1 Aplysia californica | reverse complement strand
ACACACGTGCGCGCGCAGACTGAGAGAGATTGAGACTTGCAGCGAAAGCAAATCAGTTGACTACATACATTATAGTTGTACTGGCTTTTGGACTTGAAGATTTATTTTTTCAAAAATGAAAATAGTGCAAGCAACTCAAGGGTAGTGAGTGGTAGAGAGGGCGACAAACGGTTGTAAATGGAGAAGGATGTGGGAGAGGGAGGGGAGAGAGAGAGAGAGAGAGAGAGAGAGAGAGAGAGAGAGAGAGAGAGAGAGAGAGAGAGAGAGAGAGAGAGAGAGATGCGTGTGAAGATCGATAGGAGCGCTGCTGTCAATTGAACGCGCTGTAATAGGATCATTTCCGGAGTGTTTCTTGGGCCAGGGCTAGAGATCAGGAGACGAGGGCTCTAGGGAGATATACACAAACGTTTTGATGGAGGGAGGGGAGAGAGTGTGTGTGTGGGTGAGAGAATGAGAGACAGAGAAAGATAGAGAGAGATGCTGGAAGCGATAGATGGATAGATGAATGGGAAGTATAAGACCCCCCCTGACGTCCTGCAATTTGATTATGAATGGGCGCTATATATATATTGTGTGTGTGTGTGTGTGTGTATGTGTGTGTGTTTGTGAGTGAGAGAGAGAAAACGGGAGGAGAGCTAGAGATAGAGAACGAGAGGAGAGATAAATAGTAAAAGAAAGAAAGAAAGAATTAAAGCTAGAAGATGAGGTGTGTGAGAGTGTCCTGTATCCACTGGGTTTCCTCTTTCCCCTGCCCGTACCTTGTGTTCCGTCTCACGGAGGCACAGGGCTCATCGGCTGCGGCATGTTTGTATCAACATCTCGTGCAGTGGCGCTCGCCAGCCTGGAACATGGAACAGCAGGCAGGGGCACGAACCGACTTAGGGCGGCCTACGAAATAAGAAACGATGGGGTTAGAAGTGGCTTAGAAGGTTCACTGAGTTCAGCTGGTCGTGTGGGTGGTTGATGGTCCGATCTGGTGTGGTCTCTTCCTTCTGTTTATTTTGATTTCTCACTACGGTCTTATTCCTCTGATGCGGGTGGTTGGAGGGCGCAATTGGTATGTCCTGTTTCTTTACTTTCCTTCGGTTGTTTCTGTCTGTCTGACTTACTTTTCCTCAGCACTAAATGACCATTATCGTGTCGATGTGTTTCTCTTTGATGTTACTCAAACAAATCAAGCATTAGTCTTCTCATAGTGGGTATTTAGAGAATGCCACTGACTTGAAAGCCATACTTACTTTTCTCTGCTCCCTTTCTGTTGTTCCTTCCTATCTTGTTTTTACCCCTGCACTAAGTGACCGTTATTGTGTGGACGCGCGACTCTTCACTAAACAAACGTTCTTCTGCCATGGCGAAATCTGTGGCTGTTGTTTGTGCTGGCTGGATGTAACCTTCTACCCCGGCCACTTGTCGGGTTGGCTCAGTGCCGACACACTGATGGTATCTACATAAGTACGAATACAGCCTTGACCACAAGAGAGGAATTAATAACAACGGCAGCGTCAA
>NW_004797625.1:247462-249073 GCF_000002075.1 Aplysia californica | reverse complement strand
CACACCCACCCAAAATGCAGACACTTACGCGTAGACAAGTAGACAAGAACATACGGGTGCGCGCGCTAATTTGATAACCTGCGCATTCCGAAGCATTATCCTATCTCTCGCGCAGGTGAACAGGACCCCGCCGACAATGCAGGCAGACCTCACAGATATGTACATGCAGTTCTTATTTCCCAAATGAAATGTCACGTGCAATTATTGTCGCCCCCAAAGCTAATGCAACATGCAATCGCAGCAGCGTCTGTTTGTGATGCAGTTTTTGACGCGGGCGAATCGATAACGTTTCTCTTCTGTCTACGCCAATGTGGACAGTTCGGTGAAGTTTTGTAAGGCATACGTGCCTATTATTTAGTTTAGTTTTTTATTTTCTTGGTTTTTTTGTGGTTTTTGTGTGGGTTTTTTGGGGGTGGTTTTTTTTGTTTGTTTTTTTTTTTGTTTCTAAAGATCTCGTGCCAAGTTGACGGCGGCAAGGCTTGTGCTTCTTGGAATTTTTGTTGGGATTGTTTATTATTGGGTGTATTGTTTGGCCTGTGCTTCAACACCACCACCACCAACTACAACAACATCAACATCAGCAGCAGCAACAACAACAACACCAACACCAACACCAATAAAAACAACAAACAACATCAGCAAACAATAACAACAACAACACTACCTCCACTTCCACCACCACCACCACCAACAACAACAACATTAACGATAACGACAAGAACAACCAAGACGAAGACTACAACAAAAACAGCAACAGCGATTAGCGATAATGAGAACAGAAAGAGCAACAACAACAACAACAACAGTGACAATATATTTTCCCGAGTCCTTCGAAGCAGATTGTCCTAAAAACGGACCAGTTGTGTCACGGGCGTTTATTCTGGTCCTAATGGTTGCGAAATCCGGATTATGACCCAGCATTAATTTAAATCCTTTGTAAATTCCCAGATCTGTATTTTGATAGTCAAACTGTTTTCAGAATAGCGGGGTATTTTTGTAGTTATTCAAATCTCAGTTGTGGTCTTTTTGCGACGTGAGCAAAGGTTAAAACATATGTCCTCCCTTTCATATTGTGTCTGGATGCGTGTTAATTTATGTGTAGAAATTTTCATCAAGGATGTGAAGAGTGCTACTTGTTTGGAGTTACGTTTCTAAATCCAGCTGATTTTATCCTTTGCATTTCACTCTTATACAAATTTAGGCAGTCTCCTTCCCAACTCCTCCCCTTCCACTCGTTATAGTTTGTATGTTGTAAGTATGTTTGTCACGATCAGATGGATAGAGTGCTCCACTGTAAAGTACTCCTTCTTTTCTTTCACTCTGTTGTTTCTGTCTGTCTATCATAAGTCGTTCCCTGTTCTATATTTTGTTTCCCTATTTTGTACTTAACGTCAACGTCTATCGTCCTCACCTCTCCGTCTTTTCTTCGGCACCTATCTGACCTTATTGTGCTGCAAGTGCCGTAATACTCGGTACTAAAACATAAAAAACAAAACACAAAAACAAAGCAAACTAGAAGTGTTAAACACGTTTTCCTGTCGACGTGCTTCCCTATCCTCTGTTTATTATGCCCCTGTGTGGCGTGTGGTCCAATATATCTATCCCCCACCC
>NW_004797625.1:246345-247362 GCF_000002075.1 Aplysia californica | reverse complement strand
ATTGTATCGGTACGTCCTCGTCTTCACCACTGCTGTCTCCATCCAGCCTGCTGGGCTCAACCAAACTCTCTGGCTCAACTCAACAGTCTCTGTGGTGGCTCTGTGGTTGTTTTTCTCTTCCTTTTCCCTTTGCCACATTTCTCCGCGTAAATCCGCTGGGTTGACTGTCTGGAGTGTTGTGCCCGGATCACGATGCGGCCGCACGGAGACGGATCAGGCCGGCTGCTGCTTCCCTCCTCCCGGCCCGGGGATCTCTGGCAACTATTGGACGACCGGAGTGTTTAACCCTTGGGACAGGAACTTCCGGGCGCGACCTTTCCGTTCGTGGCGCGTCGCTACACTGTGTTTTCCGTTGTAGACCTTCTTCTCTCCCTTTTAGTTTCTTTTCTCGTCTTCACTCTTCCAATCTCTTTTTTTTTCTTAACTTTTCTTACTTTTGGCTCTACTTATTTATGCCCTTTCCCTTTATTATTCACTCTTTCTGTTTTCTTTCTTCTCTCTCTCTCTCTTCTCTCTGCCTGTCTGTCTGTCTCTTCCTCTTCTCCCTCTGTTTGTCGTCTTTCTCAGTCTCTCTCTGTCTCTCTCACACTGTCACCCTCACAACCCGCCCACCCCCTTTCCTTTATGTGTGTTTGCACCAACAAGGATCATGTCAGTCTTGGATGGGTCTTTAAAATTCCACGATTGGTTGTGAGAGGTAACGTCTATAGTTGGCATTTTTCGTGCATTGTTAAATACTCTATATAAGAATATAATTACGTTGGATTTGGATATACATGGTTTTTTTTAAATAGGATTCGTTGGTAAAAGGTTGCACCATTGCTGAGAAGCAACACAACGAGTTTGAGGAACATAATAGATATTCCTTTTCCCGATGTTGGTTTGTTCAGTTACGTATTCGTTCCTTCAGCCTTTGAAAATGGTATGGGTTTGTTTGTTTGTTTAGTATAGGGTTTTACGGCGCTCGCAACTGCATAAGGTCATATGAGCGCGCGGGACACACCTAATACTTTTTCG
>NW_004797625.1:244121-246004 GCF_000002075.1 Aplysia californica | reverse complement strand
GTGGGGGCAGAAAGTGGAAATGAAAGCAGACAACAGAACATTGTTAGAGATCAGGAAAGGATGTGAAAGGAGACAATTTTAGAGAAGAAAATTTTTTGGTCGCTACCCGGAATCGAACCCGGGACCTTTGAATGAGAGGCCAACACCTTAACCTCTAGGCCACGAGAGCCCCCGGTATGGGTTTAACGCCCCTATCAACACTATTAGGTTATTTAATACACGGTTTTAGCCTGTGTAATTCTTTTCTTTATTATAAGATTGTGATGGTGGAGCTGCATCCTCTCGTCTACCGTTCGTGGAAATTTCATCTGTTCTCAGGGAAAGAGATACAATGGGCAGGCGTGTGTGGCTCTGTGGTGAGAGAGGATCCCAAAACGAGTCTTTGATTCGTTACGCGACCCGGCTAGGGGCCTCAGGCCCTCCGATATATAGGCAGAGAAGGATTCTGGAATAACGCTCGGGAGCAGCGGGCGGGGTAAATAAACAATGCGTTGCATCTCTTGTTTACAGTCCGGCGCTGACATTAGTGCCGGGGAGCGCTGCAAGTACTTAGCATTCTTCGCTCTGATGCCTCAGGGGACGGAAGACTCCACAGAGCGCTCACAGTCAGCGTTGCGGGCGTGCAGGCACGGCTCCGGCATAGAAGGGGAGTGTCGGGGGAGGGAGGAAAAGGGCCAGATGTAGCAGTAGAGTGCACGTTTTTGTATCGTGTAGAACGTACGTTTGTCCGATTAGTTGGTGCGTCAGAGTGATTGTAAATGTAATTCTAAATGTACTGCGGCCCTTTTGATGAGACTGACAGTGGGTGAGTGGAGGGTGCGACTGGTAGGTCCTGCTTCTTTACTTTCCCTTTGACTTTGTTGCTTCTGTCTGTCTTACTCATTTCTAGTACTAAATGACTATTATTGTGTTGATATGCTTTTGTTTACTCAAACAAACAAAACAAATTACATTTTCCCTGCCCATTATCGTTTCAATGTGCTTCCCTTTACTCAAACAAAAGCAAAGCAAATGCCTGACAGGGGCAACCCAGACGTAACGGAATACAGCATCCTGGCAGACAGATGGCGAGGCTTGATAGGAAAGAACTGTCCCACTCGGGAATTGAACTTACGTCTTTTGCGTGCAACAGTGAAAGGCCGTACCATTACAGCACAGACGCTCAATGTATGTGGATGGAGGGTAGGGTTGCCCGCCAAGTTTGGTGAGCAAAGTCAGGAAGTGAGCGTGGCCAAGTCAACCACACCAGAGTCAACAAATAGAAGTCTGTGTGGAAGAACAATTTAAAGTGCAGAATACTTTTATTGTTATTATTGGCCTTGGGGGGGGGGGGGGGATAAAAACCGAGTCAGTATGTTTCATTCTTACGGCACTTTAAAACAATCTAATCGTGTTGCAAGTGCTGTTAAACGCTTACTAAAATTTAAAATAAGTATTATGCAAATAATACCTAACCGAGAGGAGTTTGCCTCAATACAGGGGGAAAAAGATTCTTAACACTCAAATTGTGGAAAACCGGAGAAGAGTACTCAGTACTCCTCGCATAAGGTACTTATGAGGTTTTTCGGATGACTTGCTTGAGCCGTTTTTATGGGTCGGTAGTTTGTAAGCGGAAGGAACACCTCATCAGGTGCAGCTCAAGGTGGGAGCTCTGGTGTGGGCTGCTCTCACTTTCTCTTTTCAGTTTCACTCTCGTCATAGTTCGGTTTGTGTCAGAATGAGGTCGTTTTCGTGCTGACTCCCAGTAAACTACAACTCAAGACTCATAAAACGTCAGTCAGCACGGCTGGCGCGCCATCTGATAAAGAAAACGCTAATGCTATTGTACCTGTACTGAGCTATGAGGTCGGGAATACCGCTCATCTCTACTGTCTCGTCCCCCC
>NW_004797625.1:242482-243912 GCF_000002075.1 Aplysia californica | reverse complement strand
CCTGTCTGTCTGTCTGTCTGTCTGTCTGTCTGTCTGTCTGTCTGTCTGTCTGTCTCTCTCTCTCTCTCTCTCTCTCTCTCTCTCTCTCTGTCCATTCATTCATCCACCCTCCCCCCTTGACGGCAGATGGTTGAAGGGCGTTCTGGTGTCCTTTACTTTTTCACCACTAAACAATGCCTTTAACCCTGTCTATATTCCAGTGCGAACCATAGCCGTCCGTCATCCCGCTCACTTGTTGTAAAGTGCAATTCAACAGCGACCTATTTATCTTAAAACAATACAGTATAACAGAATATCCTTTCTTATTTCATTTTACTTCATATTCTCTCAAACGATTTTCGACTTTCTCGGAATTGTCTTTTTGGACAATGGCATTTCTGCTCTTGATAGATGTCTATTGCCAATGACGCGTTTTAAGCCATCTTCTTCACTTTGGGCCACCTTTTCTCACCAGTGAGTGTGAGCGTCTCAGACGTTTTTGATTTATCGTCTGATATTCTTTCTTGTCCCTGGCTGAGGTTCGCCGTGTCTTGACCTTTGGAAGCCGGCCGATGGGAGCTCTTGAGCCGGAAGTAGCGGGAAACGGTCCATTCGACGGGAGGCAACAGAAAGGGGCATAGGTGTTGGGTGGAGGAAATTCTTTGTGTGTTTGTGTACTGGCCAGTTTTTCTTTGTGTTTACGTTTTTTACCAGATTCCTTCAGTGTCTTTTGTGTGTAGGCTTATTTTTGTACCCCATGCTTCTGGGGGTGCCTCCGGGGCCGTGGAAAGTCAGTAACATGTTAGTGTGCTAAAAAAACAGAAAGTGTTTTGTAAAATATACTCCCGACTGGTTTTCATTGTTTTGAAGAAGAGTAAAAAAAGCGAAGTGTAGTGTTCGTTCCACGCTTGCTGAACGAGTAATCAAAATGGTAGCAAATATGTTAATTACCCCTGCTTACAGGAATTTTTAAGGGGTTACAAATTGCCTTCTGTGCACCCTCTTCTTTTTTTTTTTCTTTTCGAAAAAACAGTTGCGGCAAAGGTGATGGTTTATTGTTTTGTATTCTTCCCGAACTGTGACTCCCTTTGCCAGCTTGTTTTACTTTGCAGTCTCTCTCTCTCTCTCTCTCTCTCTCTCTCTCTCTCTCTCTCTCTCTCCCCCGCCCCCTCTCTCGTTTTCTCTCTCTCACTTTCTCGCTCTCTGTATATTTGTCGTCGCCCCCCTTCCCTGAAGAAAAAAAATTACACAAAATAAACAATTTACAAAAAACAACAACCTAACACAACAAGCGAAACAAGAAAAATAATTTTTCTAGAGACGTAAAGCGTTGAAACCTGTAAGGAAATCAAACGATATCCTTGACATGTTTCTATAGTTGTGGATTGGCAAGTCTCTGTTTGTTTGCGGCTCCCTGAAATTGCGTTTAAAAGAGAGGAAAAAAGAGGGGG
>NW_004797625.1:238417-239471 GCF_000002075.1 Aplysia californica | reverse complement strand
GAGAGAGAGAGAGAGAGAGAGAGAGAGAGAGGAGACACACGCTTGAATGTGTATTTCATATTGTAATGACCTCGCCACGCAGACTCTCTTCTGTGTGCCTCATAACTTTGACACCCACCCTTCTCCTCAACTGAGTTTCGTTTCGTTCTGTTTTCTCATCTTCATGATGTTAATTAGTTTTGTCGCCTACGCGAGCCACGTACTTCTGAGGCACCGAGCAAAAACTCAAAGTAAGACAGTTATATGTACCTAAGCACACACGCCAAAGCCCATAAATTAATAAGATATAACATGTATTTACATTAACAAGATGGCAGGAACACTGAGCTGAGCCGAAAATAACCCTGACCTCGGTGGAAACAACAGCGCTGTGAACGAAGTCGGAAAGTACACGGAACATAATACATAGTCCAAAGAAGAAGTAGAACAGGAGGAGAGGTGTGAATGTTGTTTTGGCATCCACGGATAACGCGGAGGGTGGACGTGGCAGTGGAATGCCCACTGAAAATACCGTCTCGTCACCTCTTATCTATGCCAGGTCACTCACCTTTGTTTCTTCGGTTTTGTTTTGTTTTTGTTTTGTTTGGTGGGCATGTTGGACTGTTGATCGATATCTCTCTCTCTCTCTCTCTCTCTCTCTCTCTCTCTCTCTCTCTCTCTCTCTGATTTTTTCTGTTATATATTAAATTCCTTCTTTGTCCCTTAATTTGTTTACATCCACTTCTTCATTTCATTTTATTCCGTTCACCAGTCATTTTTTTTTCATTCTAGATCTATGTCTTCGCACGTGTAAGTTCTATGGAACATATTGTAGTTAAGGTTGAGCGCTTTATGTTTATTTGTATGTCTGTTTTTTATGCGTGTTAAAAAATAAGCAGTCGGAAATTGTTTTGTTTTTTTCCCATTTCAGTAACGCTAAACTAAAGATAAGATGACCAGAGAGGCTTTCTAAGGTGATCCAAGGAACATCGTGCAGTGTGTTGTTCTCTCTCATCATTTTTTCTTTCGCTTTCTCTCTCTCTCTCTCTCTCTCTCTCTCCCCCTACCCAGTACC
>NW_004797625.1:235813-237034 GCF_000002075.1 Aplysia californica | reverse complement strand
AATTTTTTTTTTTTTTTTTAATTCAAAACTTTTTTTCCCCTGCACTCTGTCCTAGCTTGCTTTCATCTGTATCGTTGTGAATTCATTTTTTCGTTTATTGATTCTTACGGTGAATGTTTTTTCAACCTCATTCCGTCACTTAGTCGTTTGTTCTGTTATTTGGTCGATCGGTTAGTCTTTATCGTATTCACCCAGTCTTTAAAGAGAAGATGGAATGTTCTTGTCCTAAACGAATTTGATATACATGTCAGGTCAGTGGTCAAGGTTTAGTGTATATTGCGTGTAATATTTGTTGTGTTTAACCTTTAAAAAAAAGCACGGAAAGAGAAAGAGCGTGAGCGATGGAAAAGCAGAAAAGAAAAATTGGATGACTCGGCTGTCATTTTCCAACCACTTTTTTCTGTAATAATTCTCTTCTCACCCGAAAGACACGTTATATTTTGTCCGTAATTATCTTTCTCTAGCAGTATTGATCTTGTTGGAGAACGTTCGGTGCGTCTGCATCATAATATCGCCGGGAGTGCAAAGGCATCCGCATTCCTCTTCTAGCTCTTTTTCCCGTTGCTCGTGTCATAATTTGTTCCTGACTAAATATATCCCAAGTCTTGCTGACTCGGCTTAACGAACAGCTTTACAATTCGACATATTAAGTATCAGGCTCCTGGGTATAGATCTTGATTTAAAGGCCCAGTCTCTATAAAGGATAAAGCCTGCGTTTTACTAGGTCTACGTTTTACTAGATCTGTATGTAAGTGTTGGCGCACTAGTATCGTGCGCACGCCCTTGGACGGCATGTGAAGAGTGATCTTCTGTTGGTAGGATACCCAAATGATTTCCGGAGGACTTGGACTCAAATCATCTTCTAAGTACCATTTCGTTGTTCCTGGAAATTTTGAAAGTTCCCCTTCCCATTCTGTTAAGTTTTCAAAACTGTATCTAACCACAAAGAGGCGTAACCACTCGACATTACAAGACATCATCTTTTCAGCACATTTGCAATGGTAGAGAAGAGCCTGCGTCTTTTCTTTGAATCCCTTCAGCCTTCATATTGCTTTAAAGAACAGAAAGGCCGCAGCGATCTGAAAAAAAAATGACAGGCAAGCATTTTACGCATGCTGAGTGGAGGAGCTTTTGACACTTTCTCGTCCTTCTGCTCTATCCCCCTCCCCTCCTCGTTTGCTCTCTCTCGTTCTCTCTCTCTCTCTCTCTCTCTCCCTCTCT
>NW_004797625.1:231168-232554 GCF_000002075.1 Aplysia californica | reverse complement strand
CTCTCTCTCTCTCGCTCTCTCTCTCTCTCTCTCTCTCTCGCTCTCGCTCTCCCACCCCCCTCTCCCTTTCATTTGCTGGAATTAGTTGTTTTTTAAAGTAAATAACCAAGCAAACAAACAAAAAACGTGTCTCAGTAAGATCTGAATCTAATGACCATAAATTGGCAAGGGAAAAAAAAAGAATTTTCGTCTACAACGCTTGAAGTATTTCAATGTGTATAATAATATGTGGCTGCAGCCACCAGTTGTGTTGGTTCCTGGCTTCATTCACACAGACGCAAGGGCTCTTGCTGATGCCAGTGTGACTTTTGTTGTAGTGAGAAACTCACGAGTGATGGCCCCTTACAAGAGTTTTATCCCTTTACAAGAATGTTGTTGCATTGCTTACAGGACACGCCCAATTGGGCTGGTACTATAGGGGCGTCTCTTCCTTCCTTTTCCTCCGGGCTTTTTTCCGTCTGTCTTTCTTGCTTTTCCCTAGCACTAAATGACCGTTATCGTGCCAATGTGTCCTCTTTACTCAAAAAAACAGATGCCCGCTGGCTTTCACGCGGCTCCAGAGTGTCTTTGGGTTTGTTCTGTAATAGATTTGTGTCGTTGGTGGATCTCTTCGTTAGTATGGGAGGTTGGTTGGCGGGTTTTGGGTGTACTATGCACTTGTATATCCTAATTGTGTTACGAGTGCTGTAAAACTTTTACGTGAGTGGTTGGCGGGTGCCCTGGTATGGTTTGCTTCTTCTTCCCTATCAAACACCTATCGTCCTTATCTCCCCTTCTTTTTTATGTTTGTTACTCTCTTGTAACACCTCTAATCTTCTGGCGCTCACTTGACCTTATGCAGTTGCGAGCGCCGTAAACCTCTACTAAAAATGTATTTTAAAATACTCTTACGAAAACAAACGGAACACATCCTTCCTCCATCGTTCGAGCCTTGCTCCTATTTGCCGCCCCACCCCCTCTTACCGCCCTTTCCACGCGTAGCCCTGATAAACAAATCTATGTCGTGCCTGACCTGTACCCAGGTCCTCTTCCCCCCCCCCCCAATGGCGTCTCTCACTCGAGGCATTCTATTCCCCGGTTGGCAAGGACATCATTTTACTGAAAAGTATCCGGGCTTTAGATTGTTGTCTGTTATTGATGAGCTGAGCCACGGCAAGACGATGGCCTTGGTGGGGAGCACGGGAGTGCTGCTGTGGGGATGTTTACTGTGATCACACGGACTCACATAAAGTACATTAAATGTACGTATCCACAACGGAGGTGGACAAAATATCTGATTCCAGCGTTTACCGACCCAAACTTAAAGTGCTTGATGTAACAAGTGTCTTTTTCTTCCAGACTTATTCGTTTTTCGTCTCCGTCAACGTCGTTATATGTACACGTAGC
>NW_004797625.1:228497-229967 GCF_000002075.1 Aplysia californica | reverse complement strand
CCACACACGCACAATAAGTTTCGGGCCCGCACACAGACCCTCACATGCTTCCACACGCGCACTGCGATCGGTCTGAGGTTGACAGAACATCGGTTCCCGCCAGTTCATGTCAAAACTTTCAATACTTTTAGACAGGTGGGGGATGGCGATAGAGTGCAGCTGTCTGGTTCTGTTTCAGTTATTTTTGGGGTGTTGTCGTACTTTGATGCCTCGAACAAGAGGGCATTGTTTTCCCCTTGCACTTCACTTTGGCCGAAAGGCTTCCCGTTCTTTAAACAATTCTTTTTTTTAAAGAAAACACGTGGGGGTAAGGTTATTGACAAGATGACTGTGTGCATTGGCATATCTTAGCGCTGCCTTGTCCAACCAAAATACATGTGCATTCTTCCGATGCCGAGCAGGTTGTTCGCGTGGAATACCTTCGGATGGTTCGATGCAAATTCCTGCTTCTTTTTAGCCCGTCCTGATATTTGGGTACGTTTTTTTTTCTTGGGTGTTATTTTGTTTTTCGTGGTGAACATAGTTGCTGGCATTTTTAATGCAGAATGCAGACGTTCAGTGCGTGATAGTGGGAGGTAAAGTTTATAGAGCCCTGCTGTGTTTGAGGAAGACTTCTTTCAGGTCTGATTCCGCTGGAACTTTGGAATGTGTGTGTGTGTGTGTGTGTGTGTGTGTGTGTGTGTGTGTGTGTGTGTGTGTGTGTGAGAGAGAGAGAGAGAGAGAGAGAGAGAGAGAGAGATGGAGAATTAGCGAACGCTTGATTAAATTGAATGTTGAGTTCATTCCAACTTTCGTTAAGTTTTTGTTTTGTCTTTGTTTTAATGATCCGTTGTCCTGTCGATTCGCCCCAGGAAGAAAAGACGTAACCGTGTGTAGGTAATATTCAACGAGGGCAACTTTTGATGTTTTTCTGTTAACACTCTCGTTACCGTGTGCCGTTTCACATACTGTCGAGGAGTCCTTGAGGTTTTTGAGAGCTGGCCTGTTGCGTTGCCAGAAGTCGAAGACACGGAACTCCAGCAGTTTTACCACCGTAAAACACCAATTATTGTTGGACTTAAAATATTATTACAATCATTTCTTTTTAATCTTTCTTTTTTCCTTGGTAAAACGTCTGATATTGATGCATGGGCTAATTGGGATGAGATGAGATGAGATGAGAATTGTAACGACGGGGCTTTGCGACATTTGCGGTATCAGGCCAGAGATTTGTCGTCTTCTGGGGGGCCGGGCTGTGACATGGAGTGTTGGGAGATTTGGTCCCGGGGAGTTAAACATCCTCAGTCTTGATGACAAGCACCCTAAGCGGATTGACACGGGGCGCGGACTGTGGGAGGCCGTGGGTGGGATAAAGCCCGCGACGGGAGATGGGGAGGAAGATCACGTGGGGGGTTTGAGTCAAAGTAATACCTCTGCTGGTTTAACGCTGTGGACATGGCCACGAGCTTGTGTTTGTTGCCCCCCCCCCCC
>NW_004797625.1:226813-228250 GCF_000002075.1 Aplysia californica | reverse complement strand
ATAATAGTAGTAGTAGTAGTAGTAGTAGTAGTAGTAGTAGTAGTAGTAGTAGTAGTAGTAGTAGTAGTAGTAGTAGTAGTAGTAATAATACAAGTTTATGGAAATGTATTCATTACTCAACCGACTCACGCTGCACTTTAGCTTGACACGGAAGCTGGTATGTACAACTCATCCCTTTAGCTTAGCCGCCGCTGACCTTTGCTGCACGTGAGAAACCTCAGGTTGTCCTTCGACGAGTACACAACGAACTTCTTCTGAGTGACTGCCGGTCGGACAACATCTTGTCGTTACTAAATTTAACCATTGTAATCTGTTTACCTCACGACTACCCGAGGCTTATTGTAATATGGAGGAAAAGAAGAAAAGCGAGCCCCTGGTTTCATGTGTCCGGCTTCTCTTGGCATATGTATGGACTCTTTCCGATATTCGCGCTCAGCCTCAGGGATAGTTTCTGGAAACTGGTGTATCATTGTGACGGCGCACAACCACAAGTGGAAATGAAGCTTTTAGACGCTCGAAATGTGGCAAGCTCGTCTCTGCCAGAATTGAACTTATTGGCCATAGTAGAAACCACATGCCATCTTTATCTTTGTTTATTCTATTTTGCTCGAAACAATATTTTACCTCTGCAAATTATTATGTGACGACTGCCGTTTCTTCCTTACCTAAGTTGTGTCGTGTAATTTGAAATCCTAATTTTAGTAACTGGATGTTGGAGTAGAGGCGAAGAGTGTAAAATTACATGCTGAAATCTTACGTAGTGCAAATTATTTGTTCATTTTCCTTGGACAATTATTACAGCTTCTCGAATCGGGTGTTACTGCCATACCACCCTCTGTTGTGAGGCTTATAATACAGAAGAAAACAGTGCTGGAAACCCGAGACAACGCTTTTTGTTACTCCAGGCTTTCACGGTGGGCTTTCTTTTGTTCGTAACAAGTTTACCGCTTGTGTTCATCTGCCATATCCCTGAAGACAAATCAACAGCTGTGTCTTGCACAACTGTTCTCTCTATTCCGTCACAACAAGCAGCAGCGACAGCAGCTCCCCAGTTATAACATCAGCCATAAAGCAGCTGGGGAGGAACGCACGGTTCCAGCAGATTTCCTCGATAATCAACATTATGCTTGTTTTGTACATGCTCGGCAGCCGTCCTGATCGGATTTCGTGTGTTGACAAATGCTGCAAATGAATTGAACCTATCCGATGTCTTGTTTCAATCGATGGCGAGACACAACTTCCTTCTGGAAGCCCTGTACCCCAGACATGTTCATAATCGTTCTCTTTTATGTGCTTGGATCTTGTTTCCTGTGTCGTCTTTGTCTGGCCTTTTGTTTGTCTGTCTGCCCTCTATCTGGATAGATAGATAGATATATAGATAGATGAATATTTTAATGCCTATTATATATAAACTTTTTACCCTATTCTACTGTCCTC
>NW_004797625.1:223997-226660 GCF_000002075.1 Aplysia californica | reverse complement strand
AGAGAGAGAGAGAGAGAGGGAGGGAGGGAGGGGGAGTATTCTCTCTTTTTTTAAAGTCTGAGCTGTAAGCTCCCCTCTCCGGTTTCCGTGTCGCTTCATCTTGTTCAAGGAGGCTGACGTGGTTTGTCAGTGCTGGCATTTGGCTTCGTCTTGTAGCATCATCTGAGAAGCTAATCTCCGCTCTCCACAACAACAGACTGGGGTTTTCGAGCTGTTTGAACTAGATTAAATTGTTCTTTTGCCTTCAACATTTTCTGTGTATTGTTACCCTTTCCCTAGATTTGCGTTGCTTTGTTTTTGTGTTGTGGTTTGCTTCTTCTTTCCTATCAAACATTTATCGTTCCTCATTTCTTCTCCCTTTTTTTGTGTTTGTTATTCTCTTGTAACACCTGTAATCTTAGGTACTGTAATGATCTCATTGAGTGGGTGGTTGGCGGATGCTCTGGTGTGGTTTGCTCCTTCTTTCCTATCAAACACCTATTGTCCTTATCTCTCCTCCTTTGTGTGTGTTTGTTACTCTCTTGTAACACCTCGAATATTTGGCACTTGTATGACCTTATTGTGTTGCAAGTGCCGTAACACACTTACTAAAACTAAACCGACCTTATTGTATTGCAAGTGCCGTAAAACTCTTACAAAAAAAATAGTTTAAAAAACCTGTGTTGTTTTCTGGACAATATGTCCAGTGCCACCTGTCGGTTGTCCTAATTCAAAATCTCAAATCATCACACTATGTAATTTTAGACTTCCTTCTCTGAACCCAAATTAAAAAACATACCACTCGTTGCTGTTTCTGTCCAGTCGAGCTGTTATTTCGTGTTTTGTCGATTTCCGTACGGTCGCTCCAAATGGTCATGACCTTTTTCGATGGTGTGGCCTGATTTAAAATATTAAAAGACCCGCTTGGCCCATTCCCCCCACCACCTCCGCGAATAGCGGTCTTCGTGTGGTTGGTGGGATGAGAAGATAACAGCAATAATGATAACAACAGCAGCAGCACAACAACAACAGCAATGTAAATGAGTTCCTTATTTCCTTTAACAACAACAACTACTACAACAACAACAACAACAACAACAACAACAACAACAGCAATGTAATGTGATTCCTTATTTTCTCGTCCTCAGGCCGTGAGATGGTCTCCTAGAGCGCCACCATGAGCCGTGCCTCGTCGCTCTCTGGACTCCTGCCGCTGTGGCTGCTTCGGTCGCTTCAGCTCGGAACGGCCCCCAGGCTCACTTCGCTTCCTTCCCCGTTGCTATCTGCCTTAGTGTTGCTGCTAGCCTTGCTCGCTCCCGCTAGCTGTCTTCGCTCAACGCCCGTGGAGCGCTACAAGACAGCGGAGTTTGTTGTTCCGCATGAGAATGGGAGTCTACGCTTGTTGGCTGTCAATGTGGAGAGCCAGAATGTCTATGTCGGAGCGGTGGATTATATTTATAGGTGAGTAAAACAATATTTTAAAAAATGTATTGTGCGTTTTTGTTTGTTTTGTTTCATGGTGCCTATATAGTTACTTGACTGCTGTATACTTATAGTGTCCGTCTGTCTGTGTTTGCTTTCATTTTTGTCCATATATTTCTGTCCATATATTTCTGTGGTCTGGAATGTGAGAATGTCTAAGTCTATATCCAGCTCTCCATGTCTAGTCTGTTGTCTCCAGATTGGGTCTCTCTCATCCTTATGTCTGTTGGTTTGTCAACAGCTGGCTTGTTTTGCTCACATGTGCTCAGGCCCTTCTCGTTGTCTGAGTTGCCCCCATCCTTATCTGTTCTTGGCGAAATGTGGCCACTTTCACTTTTGTGCCGCGCCGCTTTGGTTGAAAACTGAAATACAGCTTTTTTTCTCCCCTCTTGTCTTGTGTCTGTCTGTCCACTTGTGTTCAACCAATTTATATCTCGTTTATCTGTCTGCTTCTTGACCTGCTTGTCTCTTTTCACCTATGTTCGTTTACATCCCCACGTGTCCGTTTTTCAGTCTTTTGTGGTACTGGTAGGTTCTACTTTTGGAAACAACGCCCCTGTGTTTCAGCCTATCGTGTCGTGGGTGGTTGTCGGGTTGTCTGGTATGGTTTGCTCCTTCTTTGCTATTAAACAATTGTCTTTATCTCCTCCCTTTTTCCTTCTGCTAATATCTAGTATACGTAACACATCTACTCTTCGGCACTTATAAGACTTATAAGTTTTACAAGTGCCGTAAACCTTTTATTAAAACTAAAGCTAAAAAACATTTAAAAAGAAAACAAAAAAAACGAAACAAAATAACAAAACAAAACATCATTTTGTTTCCAAGTGCTGAATGTCCTTTAAGTTATCGTGTCAATAATTATCTTCTCTTCAACCTGCTACCCCTCTCTCTCTCTCTCTGTCTGCCTGTTTTTTGTCTGCCTCTCTTTGATTTTCTGTTTGCTTGTCGTCTTGATTTCTTGTCCGACTGGCCGTGTTTATGTACTCAAGTCTTGCTGGCTGCCTGCCTGTCTGTTCTCGGACCTTCACCCCGATGCAGGCGCACTCATGCACATAGACGTAATTAAATAAATGTAATGACATTTTCTCCTTTTCGTTTCTTTCACCCACCGAGAATGAACACCCTTTGCTTGTTCAGCGAGCAGAGGTTTTTGTGTTCTCTCGGAATAAAAGAAGAACAAAAGTTTCTCTCTCCCCCCC
>NW_004797625.1:222021-223712 GCF_000002075.1 Aplysia californica | reverse complement strand
TATATATATATTCTCTGCCCCCCCTCTCTGGCTTCTCTCTCCCATCTATCCATCGAACAGTCTATCTGTATGCCTGTCTCTCTCTCTGTCTGCCATGTGTGTCTGTAAGCCCGTCTGTCGGTCCGTTTGTCCATCAGTTTGTCTCTTTTTTTTGTCTGCGGGTAATTAGAGGCTGGCCACTTGTAAGTTCACCGTCTACTTTTTTCCTCCATGTTGTCCTAGGCTGGTCCGCGGCTCGTTTGTCTCCAGCATAAGTTCTTGGGCGTTGATTTATGGTGTGCTCTCTCTACTTCTTTTTTAGTTTGGCAAATGTCCTAGCTAGTTCTTGGAGATGTGCAGCCGTTATTGGGCTCATTCCCCAAAGATTTCGTCTCAACAACAACAACAACAACAGCTGTGACGCCTTGTCCGAAACATTCCCGCCTGCCAGTGTCTGAATGATGAACCAGTCCGCCTGTATGTTTTGTTGCTGGGCACACGGTGACATTTCTCCGATCACAGCTTACTGTCTAGTCTCGCGCGGACAAGCTGTGATTTTGTGGGCTGAAAATAGCAGCCGGTTTCGCCCACGGGCCTACGATTAGACAGTTTAAACCGTTAGGGTTTTTTGTGTCCGGTTCCAGAGAGAATCGATAAGATCGAGTGAGCGAGTGAGCGGCCCGAGACGAGTACCAGAAGGGGAAATCCTCGTGTCGGCTATCAGGAAAAAAACAACAACAACGAACGACAGCAAACACCGATACGGGCTCTCTTTGCTTTGACAGTGTCTCTCTCTGGTGTGTGTTCCTGAGTTGTTTCGCTGTAATTGAATGCGACCGAGTACGTTAGCAGCCTTATTTTAACGTTGAAGCAGATTAAGTAAGACAAAAAGAAGCGAAATAAGCAGACGCAAAGTTGAACGTACTGGCGTCTGTGGTGTAGTGGTCAGGCGTTTTGTCGTTGCTGACAAAAGACGGGAGTTCGTTTCCTGTGTGGGGAGATTTTTTTTTTTTAATCGCGTATCTCCCGTCTTTCTGATAGGACATGTATATTGTAAACGTTTTAGCCCAGGTTAGCTCTGGTACTCCACCCGCAAAACAGACGTATCATTATTTTACGCCGAGTTTAGTACAGTAGAATCTGTCAACAAAGACTTATTTCTTAGACAGGTGGTTCTCTTGGACAGTGTCACTATAATAATATATCGAAAATAAAAATCCAAGAGAGAAGTTTGAAGTGGTCGTTTGGACAGGTGCTTGTCTTGGACAGTTGGTCATTTCAATAGTTTCGGCTCAAATCAACTCCCTCAACATCAGCTCAACAGCATTACTGCAGCAATTGCAATGGAAATAACAAAGACAATATTATAATGGAAACTGATCTGTAAGCCCCGAGGCTAGTGTGTGTGTGTGTGTGTGTGTGTGTGTGTGTGTGTGTGTGTGTGTGTGTGTGTGTGTGTGTGTGTGTGTGTGTGTGTGTGTGTGTGATTTAACTGAAAATACCAGTCTATGTATGTTGTTTCCACAATCCACACTTAATAGTTTTGTTTTGTAAATAGGCCGCGTCCAATAATAGTAATTGAAATAATAACCGAGCATCGGTTCGTCTTTCTTGTTCCCTGGTGGTCTTTGTTGAACAAACAGCATGTGAAGTGACCAAAAATGTTTACTCCCTGATGGTTGAGAGAAAAAAAAACTATTAAGCGCCCCCCC
>NW_004797625.1:219307-221496 GCF_000002075.1 Aplysia californica | reverse complement strand
TCTCTCTCTCCGTCCTCTTTAGCTCTCCCACGCGCCGTCTCTTTGGCATGTTCGATATTGGCGTGACCTGCTTTGTTCTTTGATCATCACACTGGGGATTGGCCGGTTTATATCGGCGCTGTCGATGCTGCTGGGAAGACTGCTTGGCGTGTATTCATGTTGTTACGACATATATTATGTTTCTTTTGAACACGTTTGGTCTGTACAGCTCTCTTTTACCGAACGGATGAGAGCCCTTCACTGATGTGATGCATGTTTGGCATCGGGTTCACTCAGTGGGAGAATTTACAGTAGGACTACACCCTCTTCATTAGGAGGCGTGGGGACATCTCGAAACTTGTTTAGGTTACACAATGGCCATATTGGCAAGTACTGGTTTGCACAAACTACTCAAGTAAAGTCACACTACATTAGGCGTTTTTATCGATGAGTTTTTATTTTGTTTTGTTTTGGTCCTTTAAACAAATTGAATGTACGTACGTCACAAACGACGAACATGAATCCTCCTATCTGGTGACACTTGTCACTTTCAAAGTTTTGCCTCGAGAAATTGGATCCCGAGAGAGTTGTCAGATTATTCAAATCGGACTCCCTTCAACGAGCCAACTTTCCTCTTAGTTGATTTTCTCTTCACGCTGTCACGTTCATTGAGAAGAAGCTGGGTGGGTTTTCCCTATATCAGTCTTATCAAGAAGACGGGTGGTAAATATTGAATGAGGAGCATGTGCGAGCAGGGGCCCACAACCCTTCTCTCAGACTTGCTTTTCAAGCCCAGAAGGCGCCGGAGCATGGCCCCCTCCTCTGATGAAGACCAAGGCCAGAGAGTGGCGACGCTATAAAATATTTACGCTCAACACCACGGTGGCTGGCCAGGGTTGTCCCTCCAATGTTCGTGTACAGGAGAAAGCTGGGAAAATGGACAGAGGGGCAATGGCTGCGAACGTCACTTTAAGAGAAAGCGAATCAAATACGCTGAAACAGCCAGTCCGCGTTATTGACTCTTGCGGTGGTTTTAAAGCCTTGGATGTTGCTATGGTTTTTTCGTGACAAAAGGGCTGTTACTGTTATATGGTATTGGTTCGGCGAGTCTTTTATTACTGTAATGTTATTTAAGACGTGAGATCTGAGAGTTTACGCCCTTCTCCGATAAAAACCGATCCAAGGACATTGAGGGGTCCTGAAAACTCCTTAAGTAATCCAAGTTAAAGAACACCCCATTCGAATCAGGACTGTCTGCACCCTACCCCATCATGATACCGACTGGACTATCGTTGTGTCCACTGTCGTTACATGGAGGTGTAGATTGTTAATAGTTGAAAGACTTCACTACTATTCCGGCAGTACACGTGGTAAAGTCATTGCTCTTCTCGTTCATGAATCCAGGCACCACTACTACCTGCTCAGTACTGCCCACGATTTCGTAACTCTCATCGAAAGTATCTCTCTTTTTCTCTCTCTCTGTCTCTCTGTCTCTCTCTCTCTCTCTCTCTCTCTCTCTCTCTCTCTCTCTCTCTCTCTTCTGCACAACTCGCGGTCCGACACGAATGACTGTAGCCATAATCAAAAGCGATGTTTTGTTGTTTCAAGCAGACGAACAGGCAGAAAAAAAAAGAAAAAAAAAAAGAAGAAGAAGAAGAAAGAAACAAAGACGGTTTCTGGTTCTTTGCCCAGTAGACCTCTTCATTAATTAAATATTTACACCCAACAGCTCTCGACCACCGGTTTCTTCTGTCCTACTGTGCTGAGAGGCATCCGAGCTGTCAGTTGTGAGGATGCTCGTATGTCTCGGGGGCGATCTCGTCACCTTCTGATCTTCGAGTGAGCTTCTGGTGAACTTGTGCAACATGTACATTCCTCCACTCGAGCGATTCAAGCCGATTGGAGATTGACGCACGTCCTGATCACAGAATTTTGCGGTGGTGGTAGTTGGAGGGTGTCCTGCGTCTATTCTTTCCCTTTGTTGTTTCTGTCTCTCGTTTTCCCTGTGGTTTAGCGGCCAGGCGCTTTGCCGTCCAGCCGCCCATGCAGAAGACGCGAGTTGTTCTCCTGTGTATGGATATTTTTTATCAAGCATCTCCGTCTTTCTGCTGGGACGTTGAATCCCTCTGCCTGGGTGGGCCATCAGTGGCGGAGCTACCTTTTTCCTAAATAATTTGAATTTGACACACACACACACACACACACACACT